>NC_089265.1:3317531-3619125 GCF_963930625.1 Muntiacus reevesi | reverse complement strand
AGAAGTGTGTTGCTTAGCCTGAATATGTTTGTTTTTAATATTTCCTCCCACCCCTGAGGTTGACATATAATCTTACTGCAGGGTGATCAGAAAAGATGCTTGAGATGATTTCAATTTTTTTTCAATTTACCAAGGCTAGATTTATGGCCCAGGATGTGATCTATCCTCGAGAAGATTCCATGTGCACTTGAGAAAAAGGTGATATTCATTGTTTTAGGGTGAAATGTCCTAAAGATATCAACTAGGTCTAATTGGTCCATTGTATCATTTAAAATTTGTGTTTCCTTGTTAATTTTCTGTTTAGTTGATCTATCCATAGGTGTGAGTGGGGTATTGTTTCCCACTATTATTGAGCTACTGTTAATTTCCCCTTTCATACTTGTTAATGTTTACTTTATGTACTGAGGTGCTCCTATGTTGGGTGCATATATATTTATGATTGCTATATCTTCTTCTTGGATTGATCCTTTGATCATTATGTAATGTCCTTCTTTGTCCCTTTTCATGGCTTTATTTTAAAGTCTATTTAATCTAATATGAGTATTGCTACTCCTGTTTTCTTTTGGTCTCCATTTGCATGAAATATCTTTTTCCAGCCCTTCACTCTGGCTGTATGTGTTCCTAGGTTTGAGGTGGGTCTCTTGTAGACAGCATATATAGGGGTCTTGTTTTTGTATCCATTCAGCCAGTCTTTGTCTTTTGGTTGGGGCATTCAACCCATTTACATTTAAGGTAATTATTGATAGGTATGGTCCCATTGCCACTTACTTTGTTGTTTTGAGTTCAAGTTTATACACCTTTTCTGTGTTTCCTGTCTAGAGAAGATCCTTTAGCATTTGTTGAAGAGCTGGTTTGGTGGTGCTGAATTCCCTCAGCTTTTGCTTGTCTGTAAAGCTTTTGATTTCTCCTTCATATTTGAATGAGATCCTTGCTGGGTACAGTAATCTGGGTTGTAGGTTTTTCTCTTTCATCACTTCAAGTATGTCTTGCTTGAAGACCTTCTGGCTTGAAGAGTTTCTATTGAAAGATCAGCTGTTATCCTTATGGGGATCCACTTGTGAGTTATTTGTTATTTTTCCCTTGCTGCTTTTAATGTTTGTTCTTTGTGTTTGATCCTTGTTAATTTGATTAATATGTGCCTTGGGGTGTTTTGCCTTGGGTTTACTCTGTTTGGGACTTGCAGTTTCTTGGACTTGGGTGGCTAATTCCTTCCCCATTTTAGGGAAGTTTTCAACTATTATCTCCTCAAGTAAAGTTATCTTTTTTTAATTGCTCCTTTTCACTTAACGTTACCATATACAGTTTGCATTTCTAGCACAAGGCATTAAATGACTATATGTTATGTTTCTCATATTACTGAAGTGGAATTTGTTAACAAAACACCTATTTTTGAGCATTTCTGTTGTCCCACCAATAGACTTGTAAATGCTTTGACAGTCTGAAGTGAAGTGAAGTGAAGTTTGTTCAGTTGTGTCTGACTCATTGTGACCCTGTGGACCATGCAGTCCATGGAATTCTCCAGGCCAGAATATTCGAGTGGGCAGCCTTTCCCTTCTCCAGGGGATCTTCCAAACCCAGGGATTTAACTCAGGTCTCCCTCATTGAAGGCAGGTTCTTTACCAGCTGAGCCACAAGGGAAGCCCAAGAATACTGAACTGATTAGACTATCCCTTCTCCAGGGGATCTTTCCAACCCAGGAATCAAACAGGAGTCTCCTGCATTACAGGTAGATTCTTTACCAACTGAAGCTCTTGACAGTCTGATAAATTCCTTAAAGTGAATTCCCAGTAAAGTAGAATTCCTGGGTTAAACGGAATGAATACTTTTAGAGCTTTCAATTGTATCTGCTAAATAATTTTAGTAACATTTTGCTATTTATATACTCTCAGTGTCAACTTGAAGGTGTAGGATACCCAAACGGTGACATCAAATACAAATTTGGATGCAAACAAAACTGAAGCTAGTCAAGAAGTTCAAATGTTGTGAATTAGCAGATGGGAAATTTGATAAAAGAAAATAGATTTTACATCTGTATGTCCACTATGCCCTATTTATTTGTCCATCAATGTACCTGAGACACCTTTGCATGTTTATCAACTCCTTAAAATGCAGAATCGTGTATTTATTCGTACAGGTATTATTCGTACAGACTTATTCCTATAGTCTATTCAAATGAATGAGTGAATAAATAAATACATGGAAAAGTGACCACAGCTGATGAACTTACTCTTCCTTGCCTTCTTCTCTGCATATGTCATCCCAACACAAGGAATATCCTGAGGATTTTATAGGCTGCTTCCACTCCTACATCTGGTGTCATACATTAGCCAACTTACATTAGCATAAGCAGTAAGAATTTATGCTATCACCAGGACAAGAAGCCTGGCAATAAGGCGGCTGCAGATTTAGTTATTAGTTATACAACCTCTTTAAAGACCTGAGACTTATGCATCTTCTTGGTGTTGTGATCTGTAGTATGTTAGCTCTTTGCTTAGGCTATCATCCAAGAAAATAGCAGTTATAGGCTAAACATCTATACAATAGCTAGGAACAGGAAAAACACCAGGTCAAAAACAACAGGCTCTTTTTTATGTGTATCCCTTTAAGAATGAGGGATCCTTTTCTAGAAGCTTGTGACAAGCCTTTGCCCATACTGATTTTCAGCAAGGGTACGGGGTCAATGTGATTTATTTTGGGAATCTGAGATCTTCCTTCCAAGGAGATGTATGAGGTCAGCTTTCTCTACGGCACATGTACATGCAAAGGTAGGTGAAAGACTACACAGGACTTGAGTTTGGTGAAATGAGGAAGAAAGGGAAGGGTCTGTGTTAAGTGAAAACATTTGCCTTCTTTATCCTGTGAGTCAACTTCACAGATTAGTTCTTTGTAGAATAAAATTACATAGTTTCCTTTTGCTCTTGTCTCATAGAGTCTTGTAGTGGTTAAACCACTGACAAGGAGATGAGCTTTTATTCTATTGAATAGGAATTCCAACCATGATGGGAATGAGTGGTGAAATGTATATCAGAAAGATAAGATTTTTCATTTATCCATGAGTGGAATCAAAGTAACCTAAATTATACGTCACTGTTTTTCTGTTTGTTTCTTTTTAATTGCTGAAGCATGGTTAGCAGACTGTGTCCATAGCCCACATCCAATCTTACTTACATGTTGGAAAATGGGATATTTCCTGCCACATCAGTGAAGAAAGGATATCACAGTCATCAGTGATTGCAGCCACCATGGATGGTGAGCTGGTGATCCCTGAGGGAACTCAGGAAGGAAAGAATGCCTGCCCTCTATCAACCATCAGACTGCAGCCACTCTCCACAGTGAGCCCTGAGATACTCATGGGTGAAACATAGGATACTGGCCCTAGATAGCTGAGGTGCATATCAAAGGGATGATTTCAGTGAGCCCAGATTCTTGCATCTTCCCATACACAGAAAAGCACTAAATTCCAAAACTTCTGTATAACCTGGCTTTCCTCCTCACTTTCATGCAGCAATTGTCTGAGTTAGTTACTTGACATGCTGCCTACCAGGCTTAACATCCTAAAAATTCCCACCAAATGAAACATAACTCAATGCTTAGGTTATGAATATTCTTTAAGTCTACAGTGTCTATTATGTCAATCATTATCTAAAACACATATAATTGTAGAACTTATTAACTGTTTATAACATTATTTGCTATAATTCCATCACTTAATTTTACAAGCAACAACAACAACAAAATGTGGTTGCTCCTATGAAAAGATGCCCTAGAAATCTGACAGAGTGTATCCTGTTCAGGTAGAAGAGTTCTTACTCACAGCTCAACCACAACTCAGCCTCTCAGAATGACACAACCTCAACACAAGACACAACCTCTCAGAGTGAGGACCATAACTCAAGAAAACGAATCATCACTGCAGTAACAAGGACTGGATCTGACTCATCTCCTCTTTGAAACATTTCTGTTTTCTCATTGCTCTGTTTTCTTAATTTTGATTCACTTTTTACTGAGTCTAGGGAATTTTAAAAACTTTTAGAAAAACACTGTGTCGACTTGAATTTGAGTTGCTATAAAACTTTAATTATTCTGACCTTTTTATTTCTCCTTTCAAAAAATAAAGCAGAATGAAACAAACAAAAAAATGGTGCAACGAAATGACACTTTACTTAGCATACATTTTTATCTCATTTAGCTTTATGGCAATTTTTTAAACCCTCTAAAGTTTATAGAGCAATTAAGCTATGTTCTCAGGGAAAAACACACACACATAAAAGAGCAATAAGGCAAGTAGTAATTTCCAGATACCAGGCTCATTTTTACTACTGTTTATTCAAGTTCAATGGGTATTTGTTATGTAAAATAAGTAGTTCCTGCTGCAAGTGAAAGTTAACTTTTGTTTCTCAAAGACATGTTGATATGTTTGTTGTAACAGAGAATCACAGTATAGCCTTATCAGATCAATCCATGAATTAAAAATTAATCACAAATTTAAATGATCCTTTTCTATCGCTTTTTATTTGAAGTCTTGCATAGAACACTGGATTAGACTGAATAAAGCACACCAATATTAACAGGATCTTTTAATGATAATGTATCATTACCTAATGAAACTAATCAAATATTGAACCTTGAGGAAATTGATTGTTTTGATATGTGTCAATACTTGAAAAATTCTGCAGAGATTACTAAGTGGAAGAAAATACTTGAAAACTGTTCCACTCTATCAGTCAAATATAAAAGTAGACTTTACAAAAGTAGGTATAGACATTTATATGAAACCTACATAAATATTTCTAGGGACTTTTATTAGGAATTCAGCAAAATAGCATAGTTTATTAATTAAAATATATGTGCATTTGTTTATAAAAATATATAAATCAGGTTAAAATTATAATCCACTTAAAAATTCAAATCTTGAAAATCAATGAAAGTTTTAACAGTATGACTATTCCTTGGAAGTGTATTTTCAAAATGTGTGTGTTTGAGGGTAGAGGAAAAGAAACCAGTGCAGTTTTTCAATTTACATAAAAGATAACTACAAAAGGACTTATTTTGTGCTCCTTCTTTCCAAAATACTGTAATTTTATACTCAAAGTACAGCTACAGATAATGTATGAAAGGGTTAAATGTACCCTCTCTTAAACAACTTGCACTGGACTAATACCTACATAATTTTCTTGAAAGATATTTATCTATTTTCCTGGCAGATAGAAGGAAGACTATTGTGTAACACTCTAGTGAATTATCTAGTCTATTTTAAGATACATTGTTAATATTATTGCAATAAAGTAAACATCAAAAAAATTAAAGGTCTCAAATTTTAAAATGAGACATTTTTCTTTAAATATTCACTTGTAACTATGAGTCTCAGTTTCAGAGCTTTCTATATCTGAATATTTCTATTTCTATTTCCATAGGTTATTGACTCTGTAGTTATAAATAGCATACCTAGGTTCAGATGGGAAAGAATCTGACTGCAATGCAGGAGACTGGGATTTGATCCCTGGGTCAGGAAGACCCTCTGGAGGAGGAAATGGCAACCTATTCCCGTACTCTTGTCTGGAGAATTGAGCTACAGTACATGGGGTCAGTAAGAGTTGGACATGACTGAACGACTGACACTTTCCCACACACATTTATATATACTTGGCTCATTAAGGTAAATGAATATTATTCTTTTCTCTGCTATAAAATCTTAATGAATATTTTCATTACTCAAGTTCTGAAATACTATGAATAGTGCTGCTATGAATGCATTTCTATAATTATTTATATAGACACATGTTTTCATTTGTTTGAATGAATACCTATGAGTGAAATTACCATGTGAGCATATATCTTCAGGTTTGGGGCTTCCTGGTGGTTCAGTGGTAAAAAATATCTGCCTGCAATGCAGGAGATGTGGATTTTTCGGAAAGATCCCTGAAAAAGGGAATGTCAATCCACTTCAATAATATTGCCTGGGAAATCTTATGGACATAGAAGCCTGGTGGGCTACAATCCATGGTGTTCCAAGAGTTGTACATGATTTAGTGACTAAATTACCACATTGCATTATACATTTTATTCTGTTGCTTAATTTTTGTTCATTCAGCACTAAGTCTATAAAACATATGTTGTTGTGTGTGAAAGTGAACTTCTCTCAATCTTGTCTGACTCTTTGGAACCACACAGACTATACAGTCCATGGAATTCTCCAGGCCAGAATACTGGAGTGTGTAGCTATTTCCTTTTCCAGGAGATCTTTCCAACCCAGGAATCAAACTGGGGTCTCCTTCATTGCAGGCAGATTCTTTAACAGCTGAGCCACCAGAAAAGCCCAAGTCTATAAGTTCTTTCACTCTCTTCTAAAATTTATATCTACTTTAAAGAGAGAGAGCAGGCCTTCTACTAAAAACAATTTAGTAACTTCCCTGGTGGTCCAGTAGTTAAGATTTCATACTTCAGGGGGTGCAATTCGATCCCTGGTCAGGGAGCCAAGATCCCGCATGCAATGTGGAGCGGCCCTCATTTCCCAAAATCTTTTGATTGAAAACAAAACAAAGCAAGAACAAGCTGTGTGTTCAACTGTCCAGAAATGACGGATCAGCTAGTTCTATGTGAAAATATAAGTTATCCACTTATTTTTTAGAATAAACATACTTTAGAAAAAGTAAAACTTCAAAAAATATTGTAAGGTACTTTATTAGACAATCAGAAAGCATAGTAAACTGCTTTTTGTATCATGTTAAGTAAGGGCTTCCCTGGTGGCTTAAAGGGTAAAGCGTCCGCCTGCAATGCAGGAGACCTGGGTTCAACCCCTGAGTTGGGAAGATTCCCCTGGAGAAGGAAATGGGGTAGTAGTCTTCCAGTAGTCTTGCCTGGAAAATCCCGTGGACAGAAGAGCCTGGGAGACTGCAGTCCATGGGATCCCAAAGAGTCGGACATGACTGAGTGACTTCACTTTCACTTTTAAGGGTTAAAATTTCTTGATCTATTTTGCACTTTAAGTAGTTGTTTTTTTTTTAAACTCATGCATAATTGTGTAACCTCATGGGTGCACTATCAAAAAACTGTTGGCTCATTGTAAATGTAAAATTTTTGAATACTGATGCGTCATTACACGATGTTGTTGGGAGACGTCTGCCACAAACACTTCCCGCATCAACACTGTGTTAAGTGTGAAAAGATCTCAAGGCTGTGACCTACACTTTTCTGGGACCATCAGTTCTCCAGTGTGTGGAGGTGGAAAGAGAGGTGAAGACTATATTGCATAGGATCAGTGCTATTTGGAAGATTATCATAGTGGGTTCCTCCAGCTCAGGGTTCTCTCTTGTGCTAATGTGCAGGCTCCCTATTAATCATGCTGTGGGATTTGGAACTCAAAAAACAAGGGGGATTATACTCATAGTCCTACTACTTTCTTTCTGTGAGCAAACAATCTGATACAGCAGAATCAGTAGTCTAGCATCTTTTGTCAGCATCCTTGGGGTTGGGAGGCCAAGTTAGTAGTTAATGCAGCTACTCTGGTAGAAGATCTGCTTCTAGTGTCCCTTTGCATTGTCAAGCTGACTGTTGTGGTTCTTATTTAGTTGCTAAGTCATGTCTGACTCTTTGCAGCCCCATGGTCTGTAGCCCACCAGACTCCTCTGTCCATGGAATTTCCCAGGCTAGATTATTGAAGTGGGTTGCTATTTCCTTCTCCAGAGGATCTTCCTGAGCATTGAACTAGTGTCTCCTGTGTCTCCTGCTCTGCAGTTGGATGATTTTACCAACTGAACCATAAGTATATTTTCCCAAATGATCAATAACTTAAAAATAGGTGAATCTAGAGTGAGGGTTCCAAAGTCCATGAGAGCTTCTATGAGAGCTCAGGGGAACTCTTCTAGAAAATTCTTATATGCTTCCCAACAATAATGGCCATAAAACTCAAGATGAAGCAATATTAAAACTTGCATCCAAGAAAGAAACATTGCCATGATGAAAAATCTGAGACTACCATCCTTGCAGTAGCCATTTACTCCTCTATATATGTACTTATTCTTCAAATTTTCTCATTTTTACTAAATTTATTATCTCATATCCCCTGCTTTTGTCATAATGTCACCTGATTAAGGTACTGACCCAACAGTTGGCTTCCTTTTGTTGAATAATGGGTAGTCAAATAACTGGTTTTATCTCTCATTTGTAAAAGGGACTCAAAGAATATTAAAATGGCTGAAAAATCAAACCTACCATGAGGTATCACTGCACAATGGTCAGAATGGCCATCATCCAAAAGTCTACAAATAATAAATGCTGGATAGACTGTGGAGAAAAGGAAACCTTCATACACTATTAGAGGGAATGTGCAGCCACTGTGGAGAACAGTACGGAGGTTCCTCAAAAAGCTAAAAATAGAGCTACCATATGATCCAGAAATCCCACTCCTGGGCATATATTCATATAAAATTACAATTTGAAAAGACACATGCACCCCTCTATTCATAGCAGCACTGTTTATAATAGCCAAGACACAGAAGCAACCTAAGTGTCCATCACCAAATGAATAGATAAAAAAGAGGTAGCATATCTCTCTCTCTCTTTATATATATATATGTATGTGTGTGTGTGTGTGTGTGTAGCATCTCTCTCTCTCTCTCTCATATATATATATATGGCTTGGCAGCTACATGGAGAAATTAGAGTTTATCTTACTAAGTGAAGTCAATCAGGAATATGAAGACAAATATAATATGGTATGACTTATATATATGGAATCCAAAATATGACACACATGAGCTGACCTACAGATGCAGAACAGCCTTGTGGTTGCCAAGGGGAAATGGGGTTGGGGAAAAGAAGGAGTGGGCGTTTGGGGTTAGCAGATGGAAACTACTTACATAGGATGGATAAGCAACCAGATCCTACTATACAGCTGAAGGAACTATATTCAATATCCTGTGATAAACCACAAAGGGAAAGAATATGAAAAAGAATGTATATATGAGTATAACTGAATCACTTTTCTCTACAGAAGAAATTAACACAATACTTTCAACTACACAATAAAAAAATAAAATAAAAGGGTTGAGAACAATGAAATATTATTCAGTCTTTAAAAAGAAGGAAATCTTGCCATCAGCAACAACATAGATAAACATGGTAGACATGGTTGTAAGTGAAATAGGACAGATATAGACAGACAAATATTGCAACATGGGATTTAAAAGTGATGAATTCATAGTAACAGGAAAGAATGATGCTTAGCAGGGATTTTGAGGTGGGCAAATAGAAGGTGTTTATCAAAGTGTACAAACTTTCAGTTCTAGAGATCAAATCTTCAGCATAGTGAGTACAGGTAATAATAAAGTATTCATGAAATTTGCTAAGAGAGTAAATCTCAAGTGTTCTCACACACATATAGATGCAAAACACTCACACACAGCTTACTATGTGAGGTGATGGGATGGACATATGAATTAACTTGACTGTGGTAAGCATTGCACAATATATACATGCATCGATTCATCATGCCATACACTTAAGTGAATATTTTCATTCGTCAGTCGTTGGTCAGTAAAACTGAAAAGTTAAATATCAACTTTATCTCTTATAAAAATTAAAATATGACAGAAATTGCACTGTATGGTATGAAGAAGGAAGAGATTATATGTGTTCAGATTGAAATATATGTTCAGATTAAGATATATAAACATAAGATTAAATGGAAAATAATTTGAAATGTCTACATAGAATTTTTTTAAGATAAAGATACTGCATGCATTTCCATATGATTCAAATGGAACTTCACTGTGTCTGTAGGTATTTGAATATTGCAAGGAAAATAGTCCAAGGACATTTTCACCAGGATTGCAAAGTATCAGTTTCCACTACTTTCCCGACAGTTTGCAGATGAGCTCTGCAGAAGCTGTTTGGATCCAATTCAATCGTTGTCTGCAGATCCAGGTGGCAGACCATTCACTCTCCAAACTTATTGGGCTAATGGAATTGAACGAGAATTAGCCCCTGTGCAAGGCAGGGACCTGTCAGTAGCTTTTAAGTAAGAGCTGAGAAGCCCTGTGAAATCTGTGCAGAGAGAACAGTTAGGTGTGTCTGCCCTCTGTGCTGTCATGGCAACCTCTCAGCCAAGGCACTCTTGCTATTTTGAGCAGTATGAATTTCCCTTGGGGGACTGTAACGTTCCCCCCAACCAGGTTACAGAGGGCTTTCATTTTAATCCATGTGTTTTATTACTAAGGTGTTCTTGCTGTTATTGTTTTAATTGTATTTTGTCAAGTGCGATATTAAAATTTTTAGAGTAATTCAAAAAAATGCTGATTTTCCTGTTCCACCATCGAAACCTCTATCATGATTATCCCTCAAACCACTGGACTCTGGATTTTTTTCTATATCTTAAGGAAATTTCCGCCAACATATCAATAAAATATCTAACATATTGCTATTAAAGATTAAAACTGCATCTGCATACATAATACATTATCCATCAAAATAAGGTGGCATGGGTATGAATCTAACAGAATATGCTATTTTGTCTCAAATCAAAGATTTTAATGTTAAAATTGTGCATGTTGTAAATAACATGTCCTTGACATTTTCTTCATACTTGCCTCTAAAATCCCTATACACATATCACAGGTTCAAAGTTCACAACGATACAGAAAACTATTTGAGCAAACTCCAGGAGATGGTGAAGGACAGTAAAGCCTGTCATGCTGCAGTCCATAGGGTCACAAAGAGTCGGACATGACTTAGCGACTGAACAACCAATGACTTCTTTAAATGTTTGGCAAAATTTACCCATGAAGCCATCCGGTTCTAGGCTTTTCTTTTTTGGGAGACTTTTACTACAGATTCAATATCCTTACTACTAATGTGTGCCAGTTGCTCAGTCGTGTCCAGTTCTCTGCAATCCCGTGGACTGTAGCCCACCGGACTCCTCTGTCCATGGGATTTACTGGATAAGAATACTAGTAATAGTTCTATTCAGATTTTTAATTTCTTCCTTATTCAGTCTTGGTAAGTTGTATGTTTCTGAGAATGTTTCCATTTCTCCTAGCTTGTCCAGTTTGTTGGCACAAAGTTGTTCATGTTCTTTTCTATCAGAGTCCCAGCTGTTGAGCTCCATGGATTCCTCCTTGATCCCCCAAGGGTGAGATCAGAATAGGGTCTTCCTCAAAGTGGTCCTCAATGCTGCAGGGGGCAGTGGTCCCTCCTGAGCCCTCCTTTCCTACTGGAGGAACCAGTGATGCAGGGGAGACCCATCTGCCTGGTGCTGTGCTGGCCTGGGGGGGCAATGTGGGCAGTGTGCAGACACTTCTCTCCCTTTCTGACACAGTCTGTCTTGATCTCTGTGATGCAACGGCGTTTCAACCTCACCCTTGTGTTCTAGATTCTCTCAGTGCTGTCCTGTCATGGGTAGTTGTAAATGTTCTTCTTGTGAGAGGGAGGGAAGATAGGAACAACCTATAACACCGTCTTGGTGACATCCCTACCAGTATGTTTTCTTAAAGCAAACAGCTATTGGTTCCCTAGATGGCATATTCAGACTTCTGTTTAATTGCTTCAAACTAGTCAAGCAGGAACCTATTGATTCTCCAAGACTGTGCTTGGAGAACTACATCTTAACTAATTGATCTAATAAAAGCTGATGCATTCTATGTAGCAGGTAATATTCTGGGTATTATATGCACCATTGCACATATTCTTTCATTCCAGTTTCATAAGATATGTGGAATGGAAAGTAGTTATGTGATGTACTTACACAAACTCTTTCTATAAGATCAATAAAAATCCTGTTACAAGCTGTACTCCCAGGTGAAAAGAGAATAAACGATTGATATCTTATACTGGATAGTCACTTACAAGCTCAAGACAGGTATATTTTTCCTTTCTGAAAGTATTATACTAATAACATAAAGAGAGGTCAGGGTCCCATAGTAAACTGAAAAGAACTAAAGTATAGTTCACTTTTATCTTAACATGATAATCTAAATGCCACTGTGTATACTCAAAGGTAGTTTTTAAATACCTTTTCTCTTTGGGGTAAAGACATGGAGATCTTTGAAGTAAAGACACGGGGAAGAAAAAAAAAAAAACACAAACATTATTTTTTCCTTTGAAAGTAAGGACAATATATATTGATGAAGAAAATTCTACTTTGTAGCTTGCATATTTCCGTAACAGTGCAATCCATGAATAGAGAGAGACTTCAGACATAAGAGAAACCAACCATTAAACCCTAGAAGCCCTAAAATAGCCAGAATAGCTCTTTTCAGGGTGAGTTAATGCAGCATAATGTTGAAGAAAGCACTGTGGCTAAGTTATTGGAAAAAGCTGATTGATTATGTCTTCCCTGGATTCCCCAGTGGCTCAGACTGTAAAGAGTCTGCCTACAATGCAGGAGACCCAGGTTCAATCCCTGGGTTGGGAAGATTCCCCTGGAGAAGGAAATGACAACCCACTCTAGTATTCTTGCATGGAAAATCCCATGGATGGAGGAGCCTGACAGGCTATAGTCCATGGGGTCGCAAAGAGTCGGGCACGGTTGAGTAGCTTCACTTTTTATGTCTTCCCTATATTAACCTTCCTCTCTTCAATATGCCAGAACTTCATTACTTTTTAGTTTCCTTTATTAAAGTAAAAGGACAGCTAATGGATTTTTGAGTTGTGTGTCTCTGTGTGGGATTTTTGGATTCTCTTGTGGCTGGGATCCTGTTTTCAACTAGTTTCTCATGGATAAAATTGCGTGTTAGCAGTCATGGGGCTTCCCTGGTGGCTCAGTGGTAAAGAATGCCTGCATTGCAGGAGCTGCAGGAGACACCGGTTCAATCCTTTGGGTCAGGAAGATCCCTTGGAGAAGGAAATGGCAACCCCCTCCAGTACTCTTGTCTGGAAAGTCCCATGGACAGAGGAGTCTGGTGGGCTATAGTCCCCGGGTCGCAAGGAGACACAAGCGAAGCAACTGAGCGCACACGCACTGCAGCGATTACGCATTTTGTGTTAACGCTCAAATCCATTCTTAATATATCAGTTATGTCATAGTGAATTAGTTTAAAAACAAGCTTCATAGAATAACTGACCATATATGGTATTATTTTGTGGGTATTTTTGAAGCACATAAACAGTATTGTACTACATGTGCAAAAAGAAAAAAGAAACACACAAATCAACCCCTAAATGAATGCCTATATTAGTATCTTACAGTTTTGTTGGTCAAAATTCAGGTGAAATTCGCTGATTTTTTAGAAGTGATTTTTCTCTGTTCAACAACACTGAAGCCTGATGAAGACTGTGCCAAAGACAAAACTAAAGGCCGATGTTGTTCATGAATATCATTGCAGTAATCTTAAATAAACGAGGAAACATAATATAGTATCACATTTAAAACTAATGTATCATACCTAGTGAAATTTATTTAAGAAGTACCAGAAAGCTTCAATGTTAGGAAATATTTCAAAATCATGTCTTATGCTAATTTTGTCAATTTAATAAGCTTATTATGAATACTGAGCTTATGGCATCAATACTAAACATATATACCTCCAATTTTGAATTGGAAATGAGAATATAGCTTTAAATTGACCAGATGTATTTGAAATCAACAGAAGATTGTGAAATCTGCTGAACGTTTCATGAAAAAACATAAAATACAGAGTTTGATTTAATGCAACTGAAAACAATTGAAATTTAGAAAAATTAGGAAAAAGCCTCCATAATTAAAATCAGTATATGAAGAGTCCCTAACAAATTGACAATTTATGATGGGAAAATAACTGGAAACATTGAAATGCACACTGGGTACATGGATAAATATACAATGGGGAATATTCACAAAATGTTTAGTATAGCAGTTAAAATCAAATGAGTTATCACTCTACAAATTAATAGCAATATTCCTTAAAAATATCAGTTTACAAAAAAGGAAATTTCAGATGTGAAATTTCCAGTAAGTGAAATATGAGGTACTTAAACTTGCACACCAATGCAAATAAATTACATTTTGAAAGAGAAACAGAAACTTGTTAAAATTCTTTGAAAACAGGATGGCATGATATGACTTACATTTTTTAAAAGTACTGCATCAGTGCTGAGAATTTATGGTAGGACTCTAAGAGAGAATAATCAGTAAACTGCACAGTGATCTAGACCAGTGGGTAGAGTGGTTTGTTTCAGGCTGGTAGCATTGGAGGCAAAGAGAAGGGCTTATATTTTCAGTAGACACACAGTTAGGGTGGAGCTGACACCATCTGTCCCTGCCTGGAGGGTGAGAATTGAGAAAATGAGCAGAACCAATGAAGATCCAACATGATTTGAGCAAAGAGAAGATGGAAGTGTCATCAACTGTGACTGGGAAGACCACAGAAGCAGTACGTAGGATAATCCATTATCTCATAACTCACTAAGGTTCTGTATCTTTGATTCACCCCTGATGGAACCTTCACTAAGGAAGCAGTCATTAGGATACAGATGATATTTAAAGCTCAGGAGCTGAGTGAGATCAGTGAGGAGGTAAGTTTACCTGAAGGAGAGTTCATGTACCGAGTTCAGAGCGGGCATTCTGAAGCCTGTTAGTAACTGAGGTGAGACAAAAGCCACAGAGAAGGCGAAGTGGCAGCCAGATGGGATACACGGATGCACCAACGTCAAGTCTAGGAGATGTTCCCGGAAGGATAGAATGATGGAGGCTGTCAAATATTTCAGGAGGTCCAGTAAGACTGAATCGAGCCAAATGGCTTCCAGTGATGAGCTTGTTCTGTGCACTGCTCTGGACAAAACCTCATTTTAGATATATTAATGAGATAAAACAGAAAGTAATTTGGGACAAGTATAAGAAACCCATGCTTCCCTGGTGGCTCAGTGGTAAAGCACCCACCTGCCAGTGCAGGAGACATGGGTTCGATCCCTGGGTCGGGAAGATCCCCTGGTGAAGGAAATGGCCACCTACTCCAGTATTCTTGTCTGGGAAATCCCGCGGACAGAGGAGCCTGACGATCTACAGTCCATGGGATCACAAAAGAGCTGGACTGGACTTAATGGCCTAAACAACAACAAGAAAATTCTTTTAAGTGAATTGTCTGCTAAGACATAAGAATAAAGGAGGGTCGAACTGGAGGGGAATAATGAGTAAAGTGATTTAGAACATTAAATGAAATGTTATAAAATGTTTTATGATAAGACCAATCAGGAGAAGAAACTGGCAAGACAGAAGAGAGGAGAGGGAAACCACCTGGATGAAGGTTTGCAGAGAGCTCATTGATACAGAGGAACTCAAGGCAGAGGGGCTCAGATAGAAGCTGATGGGTCTGCCTATGAATGGCTCAGGGTATTTTTTAAAGATTTCTTCTTACATTTATAGCTGATTCATGTTGATGTATGGCAGAGACCAACACAGCATTTTAAAGCAATTATCCTCCAATTAAAAACAAACATTGAAATATCTTTTTATATGATCCATTCTTAAGTCTTTATTGAGTTTGTTACAATATTACTGCATTATGTTTTGGTTTTTTGGCTGCAAGTCATATGGGATCTTAGCTCCCAAACAAAGGATTGAACCTGTACCCGCTACAGTAAAAGGCAATGTCTTAACCACTGGGACCACCAGGAAGTCCCTGCTCAGCGTATTTGAAAGTTCTCTTTTCTTTGCTCAACAAAACAAGAAAATAGTTCATCAGCTGAGAGTGAGGAAGGGCGATGGAGTCTTAGGTGTCCCAGTAAGGAAAAATCATGAAAAGCCACCTAGGTAAGTGGGTAAGGAAAGGAATGAGGGCAAGACATGGACATCAGACCTTTGTGCGGTACTGACACCAATTAAGTCAAGTGATAGTGAAGTCAATACAAGGCCACCCAGTTTTATGTTGTTTTGTGTTTTTTTTCCCCTTCAGCTACATTCAGTAATTCAGGTGAGTTATACAGTAGATAAAAACCGAATCTCCTCAAGGTGGGATGCTTCTAAGCTAATCTTTAAAAGGGAGAGAGAAGCAAGGGAGTCAGGTGTATAGCAAAGGGGTGATCCAAATGGACTGCAAAAATTAAATTGGGAAAAACAATGAGTGCACAGGAAGAGTGACAAAGGGACTCTGTAGAACCAATTTTATTGGTGGATCTAAGAGATGGAAGCAGGCTGGAGTTGTGCTTGGAAGATACGAATGGAGGATAAAGTAGGATGCTTGAAACTGAGTTGTGGGTGGTTTGGTAATGACATGATGCTAAGATAAATGGACAAGTGGGGTGAAGAGTTAGCAAGTTAGGGAGAAGGAAAGGAAGTCAAGAAGAGACTCAAAAGCTAGGATATAGGAAAGATTATAAAAATTTTGTAGTCACTCTGACAAATTTCTCTGGGGTCATTTTCAACTTGACTTTGAGTGGTAAGATTCTTACCTCCAAGACTGATTATTTGCAGCCCAGAAGGACAATTATTTCAGATTATATTATCCTAGATATTAAGATGACCTCAAAAAGTCACTATAAAAAGCACTTCCCTCCAAAATTACACAGAGAGATCCAGTTTGCCTTTTTCATAAAAATTCCCGAGCAGGTGACCCAATATTATGCAGTTATAGTAAGTTATACTTTCAGCCACAGTTTGCTCCCTAAATTGTATGTACTTTTAGTCACTATAATCTGTAATGGATATAAAATATTTTTCTGTGTCTTAAGAAGAAATACTTCTCTGCTCAATGACACTGAAGACTGATGAGCATTGTGCTAAAAAAAACTAAAGGCTAATTTCACTCATGAATATCTTTGCAATAATCTTGAATAAATTAGGAAACAAAATACAACAAAACATTTAAAAATAATGCATCATGCCTAGTGGAATTTATTTAAGAAGTGCCAGAATGTTTCAATATTTTAATATAATTTATTAATTGTTTTCATTTAACAGAATTTATTATGAATACCACAGATGCTGAAAAGACAGCTAGCATCATTCAATACACATTCATATTAAAAATGCTCTAGAAAATGGATAATGGATAATTTCATCATGTGATTCATGGGTATGTATCAATATAAGATCTAAAATTTTACTGAGTAGGGTATTCTTGCTAAATATGGAAATTAAAACATTCTCTGCTACAACCATTATTTAATACTGTAGCAGAAATATTCACTGAGACTGAGATTTCATTTTACAAGCTTTGTTGTTGGTTAGTTGCTCAGTCATGCCTGACTCTTTGTGACCCCATGGACTGTAGCCCGCCAGGCTCCTCTGTCCATGGGATGTTCCAGGCAAGAATACCAGAGTGGGTTGCCATCTCCTCCTTCAGGGGATCTTCCTGACCCCAGAATTGAACCCAGGTCTCTGGCATTGGCAGGCAGATTTGCTACCACTAAGCCACCATGGAAGCAATTTTACAAGCATGCAAATTAGCTAGTTACTTTATATATGCTGCAAAAGACAGCTTCCACCTCAGGGACACAGGACTGTTTGACTGTAACACAGCAAGCTGCCTGGACCAGATTTGCAGCCTGCACCCTGCCCAGGCTTGGGGGAATGTGCAGGGGTGGCCCAAAAGGATGCTGCATAAGTACTGGGTGTGCTTCAGGCATCTACTGCTTTCTACTGTGTGAGAAGCAAGCTCAGTCTTTGTCCTGGAGAAAGACATCATGATCTCATCTGCCAAAGTTCCTTGCTGCAGTGAGCCTGAGGCAAGGCTCAGTGAGGAGCACTCAGGGCTCTGAGCTTGTGATGTAACTGGAAAGATGGGTAGGAGTTTGGGAGGGAGCCATGGACCAGAAACTCCATAGAATTTGATAAGACAAAACAATGACTTGTAGAGGAGTTTGAAAGGTGTAAATAAAACAAATCTATTTAACAAAGGATATAATTTGTGTCATAAAACCAAGGCCAAGGAGAAAAAAAAAGAGCCCTGCTGAAATAGAGAACATATTTAACAGAAACATACAAATGTAATGCTCAAACATTAAAGGTCTCCATACCAGAAGAGTGTAACTTGGTGTAAGATATATTGGAGGACCTCTCTGGTGGCTCCGTCATAAATAATGTACCTGCCAATGCAGGGGACATGGATTCGATCCCTGGTCAAGGGAAATGTCACACTCTGCAAGGTGAATAATTCCAGGTGCCACACTACTGAACCTGAGATCTAGAGGCCAGAAGCCACAACCTCTGAAAACCGCAAGCCCTGGAGCCTGTACTCCACAACTGACTTGCTTCCCCACACTCCCCAGATACTTTATAGTCAAAATGTTTCTATAATGACAATGCAACCATCAAAATCAGGAAACTAAACACTGGTAAATTACTATCATCTAATTATCAGTCCCTTTGAAATTTCATAAAGTGCCCCCAAATGTCCTCTAATTAAAAAAAAAAAAAAATCAGCTCACAGTCATGTGTTATTTTATTAGTCAAGTCTAGGTACTTTCCTCGTGGAATCATTTCTTAATCTTTTTTTGACCTTTATGACCTTGAGGTTTAGAAATTACTTATAGTACATATACACAACGGAATATTAATCAGCCATTAAAAAGAGTGAAATAATGTCATTTGCAGCAACATGGATGGACCCAGAGAGTGTCATTCTGAGTGAAGTCAGACACAAAGACAGAAATACCATATGAAATAACATATGCAGATTCTAAAAAGATACGATACAAAAGATCTTATTTACAAAACAGAAATAGACTCACAGAGAACAAACTTACAGTTGCCAGGCAGGGAGGGATGGGGGACAGGGACAGTTAGGGAGCTTGGGATGGACATGAACACACTGCTGTATTTAATGGATAACCAACAAGGTCCTACTGTATGGCACAGGGGTTGCTGCTCAATGTTATGTGGGAGCCTGGATGGGAAGGGGGCTTGGGGGAGAATGGATACCTGTATTTATATGGCTGGGTCACTTTTCTGTCCATCTGAAATTATCACTGCATTGTCAATTGGCTATACTCCAGGATAAAATAAAAAAGATTTTAAAAAGAAATGACAGGCCAGTCATTTTGCTGAATATCCACCATTTGGATGTGTTATGTTTCCTCATAAACACATTCAAGTTATTCACCATTTTTAGGAATATCACTTTCTAACACCATACACAAAAATAAACTCAAAATGGATTAAAGATCTAAATGTAAGACCAGAAACTATAAAACTCCTAGAGGAGAACATAGGCAAAACACTCTCCGACATAAATCACAGCAAGATCTTCTATGACCCACCTCCCAGAATATTGGAAATAAAAGCAAAAATAAACAAATGGGACCTAATGAAAATTAAAAGCTTTTGCACAACAAAGGAAACTATAAGTAAGGTGAAAAGACAGCCCTCAGATTGGGAGAAAATAATAACAAATGAGGAAACAGACAAAGGATTAATCTCAAAAATATACAAGCAACTCCTGAAGCTCAATTCCAGAAAAATAAACGACCCAATCAAAAAATGGGCCAAAGAACTAAACAGACATTTCTCCAAAGAAGACATACAGATGGCTAACAAACACATGAAAAGATGCTCAACATCACTCATCATCAGAGAAATGCAAATCAAAACCACAATGAGGTACCATTACACGCCAGTCAGGATGGCTGCTATCCAAAAGTCTACAAGCAATAAATGCTGGAGAGGGTGTGGAGAAAAGGGAACCCTCTTACACTGTTGGTGGGAATGCAAACTAGTACAGCCACTATGGAAAACAGTGTGGAGATTTCTTAAAAAACTGGAAATAGAACTGCCATATGACCCAGCAATACCACTTCTAGGCATACACACTGAGGAATCCAGATCTGAAAGTGACACGTGCACCCCAATGTTCATCGCAGCACTGTTTATAATAGCCAGGACATGGAAGCAACCCAGATGCCCATCAACAGATGAATGGATAAGGAAGCTGTGGTACATATACACCATGGAATATTACTCAGCCGTTAAAAAGAATTCATTTGAATCAGTTCTAATGAGATGGATGAAACTGGAGCCCATTATACAGAGTGAAGTAAGCCAGAAAGATAAAGAACATTACAGCATACTAACACATATATACGGAATTTAGATAGATGGTGGCGATAACCCTATATGCAAAACAGAAAAAGAGACACTGAAGTACAGAACAGACTTTTGAACTCTGGGGGAGAACGTGAGGGTGGGATGTTTTGAAAGAACAGCATGTATACTATCTATGGTGAAACGGACCACCAGCCCAGGTGGGATGCATGAGTCAAGTGCTCGGGCCTGGTGCTCTGGGAGGACCCTGAGGAGTCGGGTGGGGAGGGAGGTGGGAGGGGGAATCGGGATGGGGAATACGTGTAACTATATGGCTGATTCATGTCAATGTATGACAAAACCCACTGAAATGTTGTAAAGTGATTGGCCTCCAACTAATAAAATAATATTTAAAAAAAAAAAAAAAAAAAAGGAATATCAAAGAAGTGCTATTCTCACTCCATCTTATGGCTGGTAAAGGATCTTAATTTGTCCCATTATTGGCATTGGTAACTTTAATGATTGACTAAGGTGGTGTTTATAAGAATTTTCATTGGTGAATTTATTTTTTTTAAAGAATGCCCATGTTCCTCACAAAATTTTTAGTTTAGTTATTAAGTATAAGTGCAGATTCATGAATTTCTGTTCTATTTAGAAATTAAAATATATTACTTTTATCCTTTATTTTGACACACAAATTACCCCATATTTCTCCAGTTCATTCACACTGATTTCTGTTTCCTATTGATATTTCCTGTTGGTTTTGTAAGCACATTTTTTTGCTTGCTGGTTCAACAAGTTCTTTCAGGTTCATCTTGTCTTTAAAAGTAGATCAGGTTTTACTATAAGGTATTTGCACTACCCATAGAGTCTTGTCGTGCTATTTGAAACTGATCTTGATAAATAGTAAAAGAATATTCCAAACTCTAGGAAACTCCTGAAAATGATTTAAATAAAAGTATAACTGATGCACTAATAAAGAAGAGAAAATGGTATTGTATAAAATGTTCAATTAAAAACACAAAAGAGAAAAAATAGAAGAAAAAATACATGAGAAACAGGTGCAACAAGTAAAAACAGTAACAGACGTGGTAGATATAAATTCACTACTTCAATGATTACTTTAAACATTAGCGATCAAAACACACCAATTAAAAGGCAGAGACTGTCCGAGATGATCACAAAAAGGAAAACACCAAACTCTAAGCTGGTGATGGGCAGGGAAGCCTGGTGTGCTGCAGCCCATGGGGTCGCAAAGAGTCGGACACGACTGAGTGACTGAGCTGTGCCTCTAGACTTGAATTTCTGCAGCACTGATCATCACACGCTCCTTGATGAGACAGTGCGGTTGGTGTGGGTTGGAGTCGGGTATTCCCCCTCTCTCAGGTGGAAGGGGAAAGGGTGACACAGATGGGCACTTTCCATCTTCCAGGTCAGTTAGGCTCTGCTGAAGTAGCTTCATGAGGGCTGAGCACGCTGAGAGCAGAGTACTCTAGAGTATGTCTTGAGATTCCCTTCCCCCTGGCCTTGATGAAAGCACAAGGGGATTTTTACCTGATATTTCCTATTAGAACCTCTCAAACTCCATGAGGTAAAATTCACAGAAGTGTGGTCCCAGCCCCCCATTACTGGGTCCCCTGGAGTTTGATCGCTCAGACTTTCCCACCCAGAACCTCCAGCAATTTGTCGGTTATAATCCTGGTTTCCCTACAATGTTTCAATGACTGGGTTTCTTCTCCTTTAAGTTGCTTGGCAATCTCTTCCACTTGGGGGTGGGAAGGGGTGGCAGCTTGCCTCTTGACCTCACTCATCTTGGAGATTTAAGGGGCATTTTTTAGTTTTTCAGTTTGCTCAGTGTTTTGCTTGTTGGGATAAATGATGACTTCCAGTTTCTTACAGCAGGACCCAAACCATGATATTTTCTTGGGACAAGACTAAAACTTCAATGACGGACTCTTCTACACTTCCATCCATTTTATTTTTCTTCTCCTCATCTTTCTTCTCTTTTTCTCCCATATCCTTTTGTTTCTTCCTCAGAAATTATATACATATAAATCTCAAAACATGTTTTCCCTGGGACAAGGAGAAAGAAGAAACTTTTTTTTATAATTGCACCAGGTTTTAGAAAGGACCTAAAACAGAGGTAGATTAATCTATATACTCATTTCCAGAGATGGTAATCATTTAAATTATAAAAATCAGATAGTTCCTGAAAAAATTGAGCTATCAGGGAACATGTGGAAGATATGCAGAAGCCCCAAACAAAAAGCAGAAGGATGTCTAGATATAACATAAATTAGCTCACATATAAATTTTGTTTGAATCTATTCATCTAGAAAAGGTACAAGTTGTCTCAGGTAATCCTGAAGTTCTCTTTCCATTTTGGAGTCCTATAATCATGTGATCATAAGCACAATGGGATATTCATAACTTCTTAGCGATAAAGACAATAAATGCCATTCTGAGGCAGAACATTAATGTCATTATTACAAGTAAGGTGGCCATAATTTAAAAGGAATTAACATCTTCCTTCCCTTTTGTAAAAAAATTATAGTTTGGGTGATGAAAAGTTTAAAAAAGATAACTTTTAAGAAGTCTTGATACTGATCTACACTGGTAATTTCAAATTAGCTTTTGAATAATTTTGATTAACCCTATTTGAAAAGAAAATACTTGTATAGTAATTCATTACGAAGTTAAGCATTATTCCATTTTTCATCATACTGACATGATTAAAATCATAAGGCAATGGCATTAAGTGTAGATTTGTTTTGATTATTTTGGATTTGAAAATTACTAATTGAAAATTCAAACAGAAAATTAAAACTTTGTCTCTCATTTAAATCTAATTTTATGTTTGTCTTGTATATTCAAATAGCTCTTGATCTTTTAGCTAAGCAATTGTATGTGGGAAACAAACACTCCAAGATGAGATGGAGGAAGGGAAAGGTTGCGGTTGCTAGTCATCTCTTATGCCGGAATTTGTGACCTCCGGACAAGAGGATCTCGATCTGGTGCCAGAGGCTAGGCTTGGCGACTTGCAGCTTTTTGTGTGGCAAAAGTTTATTAAATTATAATAGAGATAAGGAAAGCTTCTGACATAGACGTCAGAAGAGGGAAGAAAGAATGTCTCCTTGCTGGTTTTTAGTAAGGTCTTTTATGTCTGTTCAGTTCAGTTCAGTTCAGTTCAGTTGCTCAGTCGTGTCCAACTCTTTGCGACCTCATGAATCGCAGCATGTCAGGCCTCCCTATCCATCACCAACTCCCAGAGTTTATGTCTGTTAGCAAGCTGCTAATCAAATGAGAGAGACACATCAAGGCTGAGGGAGTTTCACCAGGATGAAACTCTGAGATAAGATGGTGTCCCTGGCCATAAAGCAATTGACATGAATAGTGGTTTGTTGAGCCAATATCAGCCCAATGTATGAGAAAAGACAAAAAAAAAAAAAAAAAAAAAATCATAAAAAGGTCAATCTTAGGCCAACCCTATTTGAAGAAAGGCAGATTCCAAAGCAAATACATAGTTTCACTAACGTAGCTTAAGAAAAACATTTCCATAAGAAAAATGCATTGGTTAGCTGAATGTTTAACAAAAGTTAAGCTCAGAGGGAACCAGGTGTCCTTAACAGAGTGTGGGTAAAAAAAAAGAGTTTGCCTCTTGCAGCTTGTTTCCTTCTGCCGGATGGGGATCCCTGGCATTCCTACCAGTTACCCTTCTCAAAAACAAAGAAATATTATTTAGTTAGTTTCTTTTTCCATTATGGTTTATTATAAGATATTGAATAGAGTTCTCTGTGCTGTAGAATAGAACCTTAGTGTTGATCCATCGTATATATACTAGTTTGCACCTGCAAGTCCCAAACTACCAATCCACCTTTGTCTTAATTACTGACAACCATCAGCCTTTCATTCTGTTTCTCCAGTGGATGTGGCCACAGCCTCGAGCCCATAGTCCTCATGTTGTTCTGTCCCCAGCCTCAGGACTAGAAAAGGTCAGTTTTCATTCCAATCTCAAAGAAATGTAATGTCTAGGAATGTTCAAATTACCATATGATTGTACTCATTTCACATACTAGTAAGGTAAATGCTCAAACTCCTTCAAGGTAGGCTTCAAAAGTACCTGAATTGAGAACTTCCAGATGCACAAACTGGATTTAAAAAAGACAGAGGAACCAGACATCAAATTGCCAACATCTATGATCCAATATTTGTTAGAGCATAGGAAAAGCAAGGTAATCCTTAAAAAAAATCTACTTCTGCTTCAGTGACGACACTAAAGACTTTGAGGATGTGGATGACAACAAACTATAGAATATTCTTAATGATATGGGAATCAGTCAGTCAGTTCAGTCCCTCAGTTGTGTCCAACTCTTAGCAACCACATGGATTGCAGCATGCCAAGCCTCCCTGTCCATCACCAACTCTTGGAGTTTACTCAAACTTATGTCCATTGAGTTGGTGATGCCATCTCATCCTCTGTTGTCCCCTTCTCCTCCCACCTTCGATCTTTCCCAGCATCAGGGTCTTTTCAAATAAGTCACTTCTTCGCATCAGGTGGCCAAAGGATTGGAGTTTCAGCTTCAACATCAGTCCTTCCAATGAATATTCATGACTAATTTCCTTTAGGATGGACTGGTTGGATCTCCCTGCAGTCCAAGGGACTCTCAAGGGTCTTCTCCAGCACTGAAGTTCAGAGGCATCAATTCTTCGGCTCTCAGTTTTCTTTATAGTTCAACTCTCATATCCGTACATGACTTCTGGAAAAAAATATAGCTTTGACTAGACGGACCTTTGTTGGCAAAGTAATATCTCTGCTTTTTAATAAGCTGTCTAGGTTGCTCATAACTTTTCTTCCAAGGAGCAAGTGTCTTTTAATTTCATGACTGCAGTCACCATCCTCAATGATTTTGGAGTCCCCCAAAATAAAGTCTGTCAATGTTTCCACTGTTTCCCATCTATTTGTCATGAAGTGATGGGACCGGATACCATAATCTTAGTTTTCTGAATGTTGAGTTTTAAGCCAACTTTTTCACTCTTCTTTCACTTTCATCAAGAGGCTCTTTATTTCTTTGTTTTCTGCCATAAGTGTGCTGTCATCTGCATATCTGAGGTTACTGATATTTCTCCCAGCAATCTTGATTCCAGCTTGTGCTTCATTCAGTTCAGCATTTCTCATGAGGTACTCTGCATATAAGTTAAATAAGCTTATATATATATATATATATATATATATATATATATATATATATATATATATATATGACAATATGCAGTCTTGACGTACTCCTTTCCCTATTTGGAACCAGTCTGTTGTTCCATGTCCATTTCTAACTGTTGCTTCTAGAAACACATACAGATTTCTCAGGAGGCAGGTCAGTGGTCTGGTATTCCCATCTCCTTCAGAATTTTTCAGTTGGTTGTGATCCACACAGTCAAAGGCTTTGACATATTCAATAAAGCAGAAGTAGATTTTTTTCTGGAACTCTCTTGATTTTTTGATGATCCAGTGGATGTTGGCAATTTGATCTCTGGTTTCGCCGCCTTTTCTAAATACAGCTTGTACATCTGGAAGTTCTGTTTCATGTACTGTTGAAGCCTGGCTTGGAGAATTTTGAGCATTACTTTGCTAGCGGTGAGATGAATGTAATAGTGTGGTAGTTTGAACATTATTTGGCATTGCCTTTCTTTGGGATTGAAATGAAAACTGACCTTCTCTAGTCCTGTGGCCACTGCTGAGTTTTCCAAATTTGCTGGCATATTGAGTTCAGCATTCACAGTACCATCTTTTAGGATTTCAAGTAACTCAACTGGAATTCCATCAACTCCACTAGCTTTGTTTGTAGTGATGCTTCCTAAGGCTCACTTGACTTCCCATTCCAGAATGTCTGGCTCTAATACCATACCATATTACTTGTCTCCTGAGAAAACTGTATGCAGGACAAGAAGCAACAGTTAGAACTGGGCATGGAACAATGGACTGGTTCCAAATTGGGAAAAGAATACGTCGAGGCTGTATATTGTTACCTTGTTTATTTAACATAAATGCAGAGAGCATCATGCAAAATACTGGGTTGGATGAATCAAAAGTTGGAATCAAGATTTCCGGGAGAAATATCAACAACCTCAGATATGCAGACACCACCCTTATGGCAGAAAGTGAAGAAGAACTAAAGAGCCGCTTGATGAAATGGAAAGAGGAGAGTGAAAAAGTTGGCTTAAATATTAACATTCAGAAAACTACGATCATGGCATCTGGTCTCACCACTTCATGGCAAATAGATGGGAAAGCAAAGGAGACAGTTCCAGATTTCATTTTCTTGAGCTCTAAAATCACTGTGGATAATGATTGCAGCCACAAAATTAAAACAACTATTGCTCCTTGGATGAACAGCTATGACAAGCCTGACAGTGTATTATAAAGCAGAAACATCACTTTGCAGACAAAGGTCTGTATAGTCAAAGTATGGTTTTTCCAGTAATCGTGTATGAATTTAAGAGTTGGACCATAAAGAAGGTTGAGTGCCAAAAATTACTACTTTCAAGGTGTAGACTAGGTAAGACTCTTGAGAGTTCCTTGGATAGCAGAAGATCCAACCAGTCAATCCTAAAGGAAATTTACCCTGAATATATATTGGAAGGACTGGTGTTGAAGCTGAAGCTTCAATAATTTGGCCACCTGATACAAAGAGATAACTCATTTGAAAAGACCCTGATGCTGGGAAAGATTGAGGACAAGAAGAGAAGGGGACGGCAGAGGATGAGATCGTTGGATAGCATCACTGACTCAATGGACATGAGTTTGAGCAAACTCAGGGTGATAGTGAAAGACAGAGAAGCCTGGCATGCTGCAGTCTCTGGGGTCACAAAGAATCAGACATTACTTAGTGACTGAACAACAACAACAACAAATAATGAGATTACTGGTGTTCAAAATGATTTTTATTTTCTCTCTGAGGGTTTTTAATTCAATTTTACTTTTGCTAGAATAAATCTATTTATAAATATAGTATGAAACATAAAACCAATTGTGTTATCATTATAATTCTTTCTTCCTTTATATTTAGAGGATGATTATTGTACAATATGGTGTTGGTTTCTGCCATACATCAACATGAATCAGCCGCAGGTATACATATATCCGCTCCCTCTTGAACCTCCCTCTCACCTCCCATCCACTCCCACTCCTCAGTATCATCACAGAGCACCAGATTTGAGCTCCCTACATCATAGAGCAAATGCCCACCAGCTTGCATTTTACATATGGTAATATATTACTGTGTGCTTCAATGTTACTCTTTCAATCTGCCCCTCCCTCCACTTCCCCCACTGTCTCCACAAGTGTGCTCTCTGTGCCTGAGTCTCCACTGCTACCCTGGAAACATGTTCTTCAGTCTTTCTAGAGTCCATGCGTTGCTGTCCGGCCACTCAGTCATGTCTGACTCTTTGTGACCCCATGGACTGCAGCATGCCTGGCCTCTCTGTCCCTCACTATCTCCCAAAGTTTGCCTATGTTCATTTCCATTGCATCTGTGGTACCATCCAGCTATCTCATGATGCTATTTTCTCCTTCTCCCCTCAATCATTCTCAGCGTTAGGGATTTTTCCAATAAGTCAGCTGTTCACATCAGATGAGCTAAATACTGGAGTTTCAGCTCTAGCATCAGTCCTTCTAATGAGTATTCAAGGTTGATTTTCCATTAGATTGACTGGTTTGATCACCTTGTGTCCAAGGGACCCTCAGGAGTCTTCTCCAGCACCACAGTTTGAAGGCATCGATTCTTCTGCACTTTGCTTTCTTTACAGTCCAGCTCTCACAACTGGACATCTAGATTCCATATGTATTCATTAATATATATATTTTTTCTCTTTCTGACTTACTTAATTCTGTATAATAGGCTCATCCACCTTATTAGCAGAGTCATATATGTTTTTATGGCTGTGCAATATTCTATTGTGTATATGTACCATGACTCCTTTATTCATTCATCTGTCGATGGACATCTAGGTTGTTTCCATGTCCTAGTTATTGTAAATAGTGCTACAATGAACATTGGGGTGCATATGCCTTTTTCAATTATGGTTTTCTCAGGTTATATACCCAGTAGTGAATTTCTGGGTCATACGATAGTTTTACACCTAGCTTTTTAAGGAATATCCTTACTTTTCTCCATAGTACCTGTATCAATTTGCATGATTCTTGAATTATAGCAAAATGCAACCAAGCCATTACTCAAACATATACCAAACATAAAACAAATGTGAAATTGAAAGTTGAGATAAACTGTACCCCTGCAGCTACACAGTGATTCCTTCCGAGGACACAGAACCCTATATAGGTGAGTGATATGACTCAGCTGATCATCACATCCGGTTCTCCCAATTAGAGGAGAACGTCCTCATACAATACGCATGTAAGAAGTAAATGCCATTTTGAACAGAGAGACAAGCAGTTGTGGGGTCTACTCTGCAAGACATATTGCGGTAGAATTTCAGAGTGTTTTGAGAAGATGGCCCACAACTTTGAGAAATAAACCCATATCACTAGGCATGTATGAGCAATGCCTATCAATGGTGCCCCAGGATCCTAAGAACTTGTGTTGTGATTACCAAGGACATGGGTAACTTGGACACTGATGTCCTTTTGCTTCCATTTTTGTGAACCTACATAAGTAAACAAGTGTTTATAAATGTATCACCTCATCTGTTCTATTTGTGATGATCAGTTCATGGGAGGAACATCAGACAGAAGATCAAAGCAAAGTTCAGTGTCTGGATAGTTTTATTATAATGTCAACCACCTGTGATTTATCCTCAACTATCTACTATGAATGTTCACCTTTTTGCTTGAAGCTACCCAGTAAAGGTTAGATTTCCCCATGACTGCAGAAGGTAGATGGGGTAATGATGGGAGTGGGGGATGGGGGACTCATTCAGCATATAGTAGACTTTTCTCCAAAAACCATGATCCCGGTAGTATTGAGTCAGTCAGAAAATTTGTTTGTATTTTTTGTTTTTTTCCATAAAATCTTATAGAAAAACCGAATGAACATTTTTTGATCAAACCAATAATTATGCAGTTTTTATTTTCTACTTCTCTTGTTATGTTTGTTGTGAATGCTATAAAAGGCTATTCAGTGGTTGATTTTTACAAATCATTAGCCATATTCTAAAAGACTTTGAATGATTTCATATGAGGAAACTATTACAGTGAGTATTCATGCTTATATATGCTCAGTTGGGTCAACTCTTTGTGACCCCATGGATTGTAGCTCCCCAGGCTCCTATGATCATGGAATTTTAAAGGCAAGGATACTTGAGTGCATTGCCATTTCCTGCTCCATGTAGTAGTGAGTGCAGCCTTATAATTTTTGTACAAACTTAGGATATTTTTACACATAAAGGAGAGCACAAATAATTATGCTGGTACAATAGGCATGACATGAAATGATCCTCAGAAAATTGAAACATTCAATCATTCCACAAATGGCCAAGATAGTTCCTTAATGTATAGGCTGGATTTGAAAGCATATCATACTGTACTTAATCATTCCCAATATTAACAAAACCTTTATGACACATAACAGACTCTCCTACTTTAGAACATCATAGTTCCTTTCTCATTAGTTGTACTATCAAAACCTGCAGAAGAACTAAATTTTAATAATGGATGCATTAGAAGATAGTTTTTCCAGCTGCTATTCCTCCAGCCTGCAATGCCTTTCCTTCTCACATGTACACAGTTGTGTCTCTTATTGTTCAAATATCCGTTATCAGTGAGGCCATCTCTGACAAAATAATCTGAAATTTCAATGTCCCAAAACTTCTCATCCCTCTTGTCCAACTGACTTTTTCTCCTAGGCATCTAGCGAAGTCTAGCATAAATACAGTCATTTATCCCCCAATGTGACATACATGTTTCTAGAAGTATTTGCATATTATTCAGAACTGTTTAATAAACACAAGGCTCATGTGAAAAAATGAGGTTGGAAGACAGCATGCAAAAACTTTGTCAATAAGACACTAAAAAAAGATCAGAACCTCGTAAAAATGGCAGCACAGTTTTACATACTGTAAAACTGCAAGATAAACGTGTTCTCTACAGTGAATGTGCCATGTCACCTTAAAAAAGAGCTGAGGTTTTTTGTGGAGGGGTATCAGAGAGCAGGCATTTGGAAGTGCAGCCAGGGAGTCCTTGTGAAGTGTTGGGAGGAGGCTTACCTGGAATCTGACTGAAAATTGTAAGACCAGATGTAGGTGAGTGTGGCTGGTAACACAAGTGGTGAAGCAAGGGCCGCTGGTGGATGCTGAGGGTGTGTGTGTGCATGTGAGTGTGCACAGGGAGCGTGTTTCTGTTTGTGTCCGCATCACCTGGGTCAGCCAGGTGCAGTTTTCAGCTTTTACTTGGTGTTTCTTGTGGAGGAAATGGTGTGCAGGCAACAGGAAATATGCACCATGCTCAGATCACTGCCTTGTGTGTATCTGCATGTCTGGGTGTGCTTGTATATAAGCATATAATGTGCATATGTGTGCATATAGTGTATTTGTTTATTATGTATATATGATCTATAACAAAATGCATTTGTAAAATTACTGTAGTAGGACTGACTGCACTTCTTTTTATTGTCTCTTTCCCTCACTCAGTAGTACTTCTAAACTGTATTTTCCCTACTGCATGCAATATCTGGCACATACTACATGGATAAAGAAAATGTGGTACATATATACAGTGGAATATTACTCAGCCATAAAAGGAATGAATTTGAGTCAGTTGAAATGAGATGAATGAACCTAGAGTGTATACAGAGTGAAGTAAGTCAGAAAGAGAAAACAAATACCATATATTAACACATGTATATGGAATATAGAAAAATGGTACAGATGAACCTATTTGCAGGGCAGGAATAGAGATACTGATGAACAGGACCAACTTGTGGACGTTAACAGGGGAAAGAGAGGGTGAGATGGATTGAGAGAGTAACATTGAAATGTATACATTCCCATATATAAAATAAAATATGGGAAGCCGTGTGTAACATAGGGAGCTCAGCCTAGTGCTCTGTGCTGACCTAGAGGAGTGGGATGGGGAAGTGGGGGGGGGGCATATGGGAAATGGGATGCTCAAGAGGAAGGGGATATATGTATACGTATGGCTGGTTCACACTGTTGTGCGGTGGAAGCTAACACAACATTTTAAAGCAATTATCTTCCAATTAAAAACAAAATTTTAAAATTTAATGAATGAATACGCTTAAAATTTCTTTAATGATGTGAGCCCTTTTCACCTCTTGAACCTCAGCTCTCATCCTCGGGCCCTGGACCATATCTGAGAGACACACTCGTTTATCTCAGTTTTTGCAATAACAGTGATATGAGTTCCCTGAGACATGGAGTCATCACCAACTACATGTTCTATCACCTACAGACTGTCGTGCATGATATTCTCCTGACTTATAATTTTATCATCATTCTCGCCAAATCTCTAAATCCTAGATATTCTAGAATTATCGTCTTAAAAGTAAAGATCTTCTGAGAGAACCTGAACTAGATTCTGATGTTTGTCTTGTCTTCCCATTCTGCCTGCTGTTTCCTCTTAACAAGATATGCAATAGTTGCTACTTTAAAGATGTCTGCATTTTTAGACTTGCTGTCAGGAAAGGAATACACTTTCTTGCTCATACGGCATCCTAAGGCTCTAATGCTGTGCCCGCTACAAAGTAGGGTCTCAGTAAATATTTGCAAAACGAATGAAGAAATGTTTCCCAGCTATAAGCATACTGAGATCAGAGATATGGATCAACTAATCAGTTTTTGAGAGGAAAAACAGAATTTTGAGCCGTTCTGCCCATGCACGGGCTTTCCTGTCATCAAGAAATAACAGTAGCTTCCCAGACATTGTAAGGAGTTCAGTAGACATTTTTCTCCTATTATTGATAAATTTATTTTTCCATTGAAAGCACACCATCTTCCATTTTCATTAGCTCTGCCACTAACTGCATATATTTATTTGAAACCTTTTAATGATCAATTTATTTATCCTCAAAATAGGGAAGAAACCTGTAGATATTGTAAAAATCACATGAATAGGCAATGAATGCCTAATAAATGTTAGAAGTGATCAGAAATAACAATGAGGGTTATTTTAAAAGATTAGATTAGTTACAGATTAGGTTAATAGAATACATAGAACATTTTTCAGTGTTGTTCCTCAAGACTGTCTCAAAGAAATCTGACAGTATTCACCCTGAAATGTTTTTTCCTTGTCCTAGATTTGGAAGCCTAATATTCACTTAGCATATACTTAAATCTCATAGTAAGGACATTGCACAAATGAGCTGGAATATTCTCACTCCAAAATTCCCAGAGAAGGAGTGTCAATGCACAGCCTTGGTCAGGGTTTTATCCCTGTTCTAATCATCTGTGTCTGAAAATGCAGTGATGTTTTGAGTCATGACATTTGAAAGTTAACTATGAAACCTTTTAGATCCTGGTGAACCTGACACCTGCACAGTCATGCTTAAGGATTTCAAGTCAGCAGTTCCCAAATACATTAATACATAAGTATACAAGATTAACAAAGACACATTCTACTGATGCAGTCAAACTAAGGGATTACCAGGACTTGGACAATATGCTGTGTAGCATAAGATAACTATAAATAGCCAGCATTCCTGATTCATATTAATTTACTCTATTATAATTTTATACCCTTCATACTATTCAGTTTTTCATTTCCTAATTTGCATTTCAACCATAATTCTTGGGCAAAGTTGGTCAGTAGATAAGTAATATGTGAAAATTTTAAAATTAAAAGTTACAGGGATGGACCTAGAGATTATTATACTAAATGAAGTTACAGACCTACAAAGATAAATATCACATGGTATCACTTCTACGTAGAATCTAAAAAATAATAATACAAATGAACTTATTTATAAAATGGGAATAGACTCACACACATGGAAAATAAATTAATGGTTACTAAAGGAGAAAGGGTGGGAAGGGATAAATTAGCAGTTTGGGATAGACATACACACGTAACTAGGGCTTCCCAGGTGGTTCAAGTGGTAAAGAATTTGCCTATCAAAGCAGGAGATTGGGTTTGATCCCTGGGTTGGAAAGATCACCTGGAGGAGGGCATGGCAATCCACTCCAGTATTCTTGCTTGGGAAATCCCATGGACAGGGGGGCCTGACAGGCTACAGTCCCTGGGATCACAAAAGAGTCAGACATGACTTAATGACTAAACAACAACAATAACACACATACTGCTATATATAAAATAGATAACCAACAATGACCTACTGTAAAAAACAGGGAATTCTACTCAATATCTTATAATAAAGTATAATGGAAGAAACTGTAACAAAAGAATATATATATATATATGTGTGTGTGTGTGTGTGTGTATACACATAACTGAATCACTTTACATCTGAAAATAACACAACATTTTAAATCAACTATATTTCAATGAAAATATTTAAAATTTACAGGTAGGACAGAGATTAAGGTAAACATATATTGCAGGTTTTCAGAAAGCTGAATAAGTTTATTTAGTTGCCAACTAAATTTGCTGGGATAACATTCGGTTCAGTTCAGTTCAGTTGCTCAGTTGTGTCCAACTCTTTGGGACCCCATGAATTGCATGCACAGACCTCCCTGTCCATCACCAACTCCTGTAGTTTACTCAAACTCAAGTCCATCGAGTCGGTGACTCCATCCAGCCATCTCATCCTCTGTCATCCCCTTCTCCTCCTGCCCCCAATCCCTCCTAGCATCAGGGTCTTTTCCAAGGAGTCAACTCTTCGCATGAGGTGGCCAAAGTGTAGGAGTTTCAGCTTCAGCATCAGTCCTTCCAATGAACACCCAGGACTGATCTCCTTTAGGATGGACTGGTTGGATCTCCTTGCAGTTCAGGGATTCTCAAGAGTCTTCTCCAACACCACAGTTCAAAAGCATCAACTCTTCTGCACTCAGCTTTCTTCACAGTCCATTTCTCACATCCATACATGACCCATGGAAAAACCATAGCCTTGATTAGATGGACCATTGTTGACAAAGTAATGTCTCTGTTTTTTAATATGCTGTCTAGGTTGGTCATAACTTTCCTTCCAAGGAGTAAGCGTCTTTCAATATCATGGCTGCAATCACCATCTGCAGTGATTTTGGAGACCAAAAAAATATAGTCTGCCACTGTTTCCACCGTCTCCCCATCTATCTGCCATGAAGTGATGGGACCAGATGCCATGATCTTAGTTTTCTGAATGTTGAGCCTTAAGCCAACTTTTTCACTCTTCTCTTTCACTTTCATCAAGAGTATCTTTTGTTCTTCTTCACTTTCTGCCATAAGGGTGGTGTCATCTGCATACCTGAGATTATTGATATTTCTCCCGGCAATCTTGATTCCAGCTTGTGCTTCTTCCAGCTCAGCATTTCTCTTGATGTACTCTTCATACAAGTTAAACAAGCAGGGTGACAATATACAGCCTTGACATACTTCTTTTCCTATTTGGAACCAGGCTGTTGTTCCATGTCCAGTTCTAACTGTTGCTTCCTATCCTGCATATAGGTTTCTCAAGAGGCAGGTCAGGTGGCCTGGTATTCCCATCTCTTTCAGAATTTTCCACAGTTTATTGTGATCCACAGAGTCAAAGGCTTTGGCTTAGTTAATAAAGCAGAAATATGTTTTTCTGGAAATCTCTTGCTTTTTCGATGATCCAGCAGATGTTGGCAATTTGACCTCTGGTTCCTCTGCCTTTTCTAAAACCAGCTTGAACATCAGGAAGTTCATGGTTCATGTGTTACTGAAGCCTGGCTTGGAGAATTTTGAGCATTACTTTACTAGCATGTGAGATGAGTGCAATTATGCAGTAGTTTGAGCATTCTTTGGGATTGCCTTTCTTTGGGATTGGAATGAAAATGGACCTTTTCCAGTCCTGTGGCCACTGCTGATTTTTCCAAATTTGCTGGCATATTGAGTGCAGCACTTTCTCAGCATCATATTTCAGGATTTGAAATAGCTCAACTGGAATTCCATCACCTCCACTAGCTTTGTTCATAGTGATGCTTTCTAAGGCCCACTTGACTTCATATTCTAGGATGTCTGGCTCTAGGTGCGTGATCATACCATCATGATTATCTGGGTAATGAAGATCTTTTTATACAGTTCTGTGTATTCTTGCCACCTCTTCTTAATATCTTCTGCTTCTGTTAAGTCCCTGCCATTTCTGTCCTTTACTGGGGCTCCATGGGTCTGGAATCTGGACATCTTGAGGAGGGTCACCTGCTGGCTGTTGCTGCATCTCTGTTTAGGGTGCAGTAAGGCACGTGATCAAGTGTTGAAAGAAGAGCACAAACAGGATCCCACTGTCTCTATAGGAAGTAGATGTCGCAGCCAGTATTTGGTGGGCTAAAGGTCACAGGAAGGAAACCAGAAGGAAGCAGCCAGTCTTGACTTCCTCCCCCTCCAGTCTCTACCCCAGTAGGCAAAGCTATCAGGGATTAGCTGAAAATGACCCAGCTGGTTTCCAGGGAAGTAGCACCAAAGGGCATATTGGGAACAGAGTGTCAGAAACTCAACAACTGGCACAGAGCCAAACAAGCCAGGGCCTCCAGCAATCCTGGGCGGAGATGGAGCTCCTTGGAAAGATCAACGACCACAGGGGCTGAGGACACACAGGGTGCTGATCACAGGAGTGAGCACAAGCTTGGCTGTGTAGGGAATGCCCAGAAGGACAACTGTGAACATTGGGATAACACTAGGCTGACATTTTCAAAAACCATTGAGATTTTATCAAAATATGTCTTTCCACAGCCACCATCAGACCCGGTCTGTTATTGTCTGCTGGAGCAGTTTATTCTGAAGCTGACTTTGGCTGTCCTGTTGAAACCAACCTGCCATCCCTCCTGCGGATGTGGGCAAAGTACTTGCTTCTGATGTGATGGGATTAAGAAAAAAACAACTATTTGAGAACTTTGGAACCAGGAATGCTAGGGGACATGACAGTTTATGCTTGCTGCTGTGATATACTTTTAAAACTTCACCGAAAGAAGAGTAAGCGTGTTTGCTTATGCACACAAAAATATATGCCCCAAACTAATCCATATCTGGATTAGAAAAAACACATGCACACACAAAACAGGAAATCAGTAATTTGAAGGAGGATTTTATTGGATCATAACTTTACCTGATTTTATAATGGCTCCACAAGGGGATAGTTTATGGGTTATTAGTATCTGTAAAAAGAAATATTGGGCCAGAAGAATAAAGTCCATTCCTATGGATACTGGGGCATATCCATGAAGTTCAATAACTGATTATCCTAGTAACCAATTCATCTCAAGGTAAAATAAAAATATTTAAAGCTATAACACACTGTGCTAAAAGGCATTACTTGTCTTTGCTCCTTGCAGGAAGAGATCCAGAATTTACATACATAGATTAAATAGGTTTGACAAATAAGAGCATTAAGTTAAGTGATATTAAATTTAAGAAAAGAGTAAGAAAGTGCCAGATGATAAAATCGGGTGAAGTCCCATTTCCTGAGTAAAGTGTAACCCAGGTGTGCAGATAGCCAGAGGGATAAACTCTTATACTCACTTAACAAATTCATGACTGAGTGACTCACTTTCAACCAAAAATTCAGGAAATTCTATTTACTTTCCAACTTCACTCCTCACATATCTCATGGTAATGTTGTAACAGAATGCCTGGGTACTAGGAGTTAGCATTTAGCCCTGTTTTTGAGCTGAGCTGCTCAGTCATGTATGACTCTGCCGTCCCAGGGGCAGTAGCTTGCCAGGCTCCTCTGCCCATGATTGGATTTACCAGAGAAGAGTACTGGAGTGAGCTGCCCTTTCCTCCTCCAGGAGATCTTCCCCACCCAGGAACCAAACCCATTGACCCATGTCTCCTGCAGCTCCTGCAGTGGCAGGCAGATCCTTTAGGACTGAGCCACTCGGGAAACCCCAGCCCTGTCTTAAACACCTAGAAATAACAATTGCATAGGGAAGTTAGCTTTTGTACCACCTGTATTTCTTACCTGCCAAGGCCATTAAAAGGGCTTTCCAGGTGAGTCAGTGATAAAGAATCCACCTGCCAATATGGGAGACCCGGGTTCAATCCCTGGGTCTAGGAAGATCCCCTGGAGAAGGAAATGGCAACCCACTCCAGTATTCTTGCCTGGAAAACCCCATGGACAGAGGAGCCTGCTGGGTTACAGTCCATGGGATCACAAAGAGACAGACACGACTTAGTGACTGATCAACAATAGCAATATCATAAAGAGAAGGCTCCATTTGAGACACATGAAAGGTAATACCTCAGGCCCTTTGCGCATTAGAGCAACATATTATCTTTAGTGAATAACACCCAGGCAGGGAGTCTGCACTATTTAAGGGTTTTGTTGCTCTCTATTTGAGTATTTTAAGTTACTGATTCAAAGGATATATTTGCTTCAATTTGCCATCTATATTAAAATTATAGCTCTATATTAAAATTATAGTTGTTGGAAAACTACTTCATCTTGTTTTCTTTCAGGCATGGAATGTTTCTTACAATTCACTCTTATAATGTTTTTCAATACCCTATTCAGAAATGTTCATGTAAAACTGTTCAAAATTAAAATACATTCTCTGGTAAAGGAGTTTAAATATGCAATGGCGTTGCATTATTAAATCACAGTACCTTGGTATTCTAGTGGGAAGACTTCAGAATATAAATAATAGAACAAATAGCCATTAATTTTGCTTTATTCCTAAACATTTAATATCAGCATCCTCTAAAATTAGTAGAGAATTGCTGAATGATTTATGAAATGATCCTTAATAAGAAGCAAAGAAAAAAATTTTGTGACAGGTACAGGTCTGATATAGTTCAATCCATAAGCTTATCTCTCTCTCTCTCTCTCTCTCTCTCTCTCTCTCACACACACACACACACACACACACACATCCATACAGAGATAGAGAAATTAATATCTGCAGTACAGTAATGAAGGATATACAAAAGGGAAAATTTTGTTAAGAAACCTACTACACAAAATACATGGGAACCCTTATTTATCAAAAATCACAGAACTGGGCTTCCCTGGTGATTCAGTGGTAAGGAGTCTGCATGCCATGCAGGAGACAGGAGTTTGATCCTTGGTCCAGGAAGACTCCAGGAAGCATCCAAACTCATCCGCCATGACTACTGAGCCCAGGCTCCAGAGCCCGGGGGGCTGCAGCTACTGAAGCCTGTGCCTCTAGCCTATGCTCCATGACAAGAACCCCACACAGCAGCTAGAGAGTAGTCCCCTCTTGCCATAACCAGCGAAAAGTCCACACAGCCACAAAGACCCAGCGCAGCCAAAAATGAGTAAGTAACTTAATTAATTTTAAAACATCACAGAATTGTTGATAAAAGAAATCATAATCATATGGTCTATTCTGAATTTTAGGTTTAATAAGTTATTTCAAAATGTAAGACTTAACAAATGAATTCAATTTGATCTGAATTTATGCACTATAATAAATTAAGAAAATTAGATAAAGGGATATAAACAATTCATAATTATAAATGAAGCATTTAAGATAAATGAGGACACATCAGGGAATCACAATAATCTCTCTTCGGTCTCTTTTTAAACTGTGTATTGAAAGAGAATATGTCAAAGCTTTTAGGTTTGCATGAGTTTTAAACAAGTGAATGTTTCAAATAGAAGCAACTTAAAGTTTTCTTCACTCCCTGAAGTGCTGATAGAAATCATGACTTCTCAGAAGGGAAGCTAAATTTTCTGCCTCAGCTCAAATCAATTGGGAATTGAAAATAACTTTGTACATAATTGCTTATTACCACTGACCTTGCCTTTCTAGATTGTTGGCTCATGGGAAGTGCCAAGCCAGTTCACAGCAGCACAAATAAAGTAAATGTGTAGAGTGATAAGCTTTGTTCTCATTTTCTATTTTGCAACTTCTAATTCCAGCCCAGAAGGAAACACTATAAGCTTCGTTTTACAGAGTGAAATTCTTGGTTTACTTGAAGATGATTCAATGGGTGAAAAATAAGTGCTTTGCTTTGCAGAAATAGAGCAGTGGCTTTGGGGTTTAGAAGGTTTTGGGGTTTATGCTGATTCTACACACTGTCAACTGTTGATAAAATTGACGGCGGTTTCAAGAGTAGAACTCATATTAACTTTTACATTAGTGTTAGGGAAATACGGTGTTAGGAAAATATGGGCTACCCTGGTGGTTCAGTGGTATAGAATCTACCTGCAGATGCAGGAGACTTGGGTTCAATCTCTGGGTCAGGAAATCCCCTGGAGAAGGGAATGGAAGCCCGCTCCAGTATTCTTGCCTGGGAAATCCCACGGAGAGAGGAGCCTGGCTGGCTGAAGTCCGTGGGTGGTAAAGAGCCAGCAAGGGCAACTTGGGCATTGAGCACACACGTGCCTCTTAAACTAAGGCCGCTGTTCGCTGCCCGCCTGACTGACACAGGCAGCAGGAGGCCGCTGAGCTGGGGGCAGAGGAGGCCCACAGATGGTCCGCGTCCGCTGTGAAGAAGAAAGGAAAACGGAAAAGTACTTAGAGATTTACTTTGCTTCAAGCACACAATTTTATAAATGAATGTGTAATGACTAATTCTAAGATCACAACATTTTACATTGCATTTGACTTTCTTCTGTACGTCATATGATATGGAAACTAAAAGGAATATGCTAAACATTTAAACATTATGCCACAGTTTCCTCAAAGCACTTTTTTTCCTTCCAGACTGAACAGTTTTATATGGTATGTTGCAGCTGAATGCCATATTGAAGTGAAAGTGTTAAAAAAATCTTCTAAATGAAATAATTTTTGAGCTTCAGTTGCCATAACAACTTCCTTTGCTTTTCAAATAATGTTGAATTAAATATGATACAGCATATGTTTCATACAGGCACTGAAATCATAAGCAGTGACTTTCAGAATAAAACATTAAAGAAAAAATAACTTGCAGAGGAACTTATGATTTGAAGGATGAATTTCAACTGTAGTAATTAACCAGAAGTATAACCCAATTCACACCTTTTCTGTCATAAATATTGCTCCTTATCTTAACATAAGAAGCCATTTCACTTTCTTGACCCATTTCTGAATGTTCTTTTTTTAAAAAAAGGTACAGCACTCAAAGGACTTGGACTTGAACAAACTTTGGGAGACAGCAGAGGACGGAGGAGGCTGGCAGAGTACAGTGCATGAGGTTGCAAAGAGTCGGACATGACTTAGCAGCTGACCAGTAACAACAGCAGGTAATGGTTTCTTTATGTGTTAAACAGGAAACATTTTTCTCCTGTAAAAGCGAATGGGTTATAAAGTTTCTAAAAGGAAGCATAAATTACACACCAATTTAAAAATAAAAAAGTACAACATACAGGTATATCTCTTCTTTCAAGTATACATTTTGTCCAAAATATTGCTATACATTATACACTGGACAAGTTATAATGTAAATTTAAATTATTTTGCTAACGTATTAGTAATGGCTTTACATTGTTTTGTTTTGTTTTGTTTTTACTTTGAAATAGGCTAGATTATTTAGTTTGAAAATACTTCCTTTACATTGAGGTTAGATTGAGAATGCTAACAGAAAATTTCAGTAGCTTGTTAGGGAGGAAAATATAAGAAAATTACTTAGTAAATAGAAGAAGTGTTCAAATTTGTATGTCCTTAAGTATTATCATAGCTTCCTGGGTAGTTCAGTGGTGAATAATTCACCTGCCAATGCAGAATCCACAAGTCTGATCCCTGGGTTGGGAAGATACCCTAGAGAAGGAAATGGCAACCCATTCCAGTATTCTTGCCTGGGAAATCTCATGGGCAGAGGAGCCTGGCACGCTAGTCCACGGGGTCTCAAAGAGTCAGACACGACTGAGCAACTGAGCACACATGTGAAAAAAAGTCATAATAATATCACACTGTCTACACACATAGTCTTTCAACTTATTAATCAATCTTTAGTGTATACTGTATGTCTAACAGAAAGAGAACAAAATAAGCACTTTTCACACAATATATGTATAAGTATTTTTAAATATTCTAACATTATAATATATAGCACATGACATTCAAGTACAATGTTATCCCCATTATGTTCAAATAAACCATGCAAAATAAAATATATGTTTATAAATTATATTTTGTATTATATGCCCATTCCAATGAGCACTCATCAATAATTTCAATATTTCTCTCTCCTATGAGTAGCTGTATTTTTAAGATTTTATTTTTTCAGAGCAGTTTTAGTTTCAAAGCCAACTGCTGGAAACTTTTCTGTCCTTTCACCAAATTTTTCAAAGTTTTTCTTTCAGGGTCCCTGCTAATTCAAACAACTGACAGCTTACTAATCACTGCAAATTTAGAAATTCATATCTTAGCCAAATTTTCTTCCTACAAAATTGCATATTCAGATAAATATATTATATATATACATATATATATGTATATATATATATATATGTACACACACACATAAATAAATAAATAAATCTTCCTTGTTGGCTCCACAGTAAAGAATCCGCCTTCAATGCAGGAGACGTAGGTAATATAGGTTCGATCCTTGGGTTGAACAGATCCCAGGAAAAAGGCATGGCAACCCACTCCAGTTTTCTTGCCTGGGAAAACCCATGGACAGAAGAGCGTGGTGGGCTACAGTCCATGGGGTCGCAGAGTCAGACAGGCCTGAGCACAGCGCACACACACACATAATTATCATACATGGTTGTTGGATATACTCTCTGAAGTTACACCCACTGAAAGAATTTCCAGTAACCACTGCTACCCTGCATGAAGTTGTAAATACAACAAATTTTAATGAAAAGACAGTTTGCAGAGGTGTGAGAAGAGTTAAGGGAGGCAACAAATGATGGTGAAACACTCAGGAGTTAGCAAGAGTGGAATTATATTAGAGTTACAAGGTTTTCTAAGAATCTGGTGAGAGCTATAGTTGAGAGTGTAAAAGTCAAAGGATGAGTGGCTGTCAGGGATCACAGGCGATGCATCCAACGAGGACATACTGTGGCACAGCTCCCTGTTCACAGCCTCCCTACAGTCCCTTCTGTTGGCAAATTCCAGGCAGTCTCTTCTCTCCTCCCCTTCTCAGCTTGGTCGCCGTCTTCTTATTCTCCTTTTCCTTCTTCTTCTCCCCAGAATTAGAGGTCAAGTTTACAGATCAAAAGCTTAATGAAGTCTGCTAAAATCATGTGTGTGGGTGGTGATGAGAGCAATGGTATCCTAAGTCATTAATATTCTCTAGGTATTCATTTGCTTAGTTTGGCAACTTTTAGAAGTTATGTTGGGGAAAAAAATACATAATTAAGTCAAGAGTAGAAAATGACTGAGGTGTGGAAGAAACAGTGTATTAAGCAAAGCAAATCTGTATAGTGCCAGCCAGTTCAATCCTGCAGGCACAGGATACTGGTGCATTCTACCAGAATGTGCGTATATTCTGTCATTCAACAGTTCTGTATCCTGAAGCTCTGTGTTGTTTTACGCAAGTGCAGAGCAAGGTACTACATCGTGTGGTTTATAGTCTTCAGAGGGAGCACTGTTGTGTACTTCTGAAGGGTGTGTCGCGATTCTGACACTTCAGCCAGTCCCCACACCCAGGAATATATTTGGTGGCAAAAGTCCACTTGTCCTGCAGGTCACTTCTGAGCAATGTCAAGTTGCTGGGAGGACAACAGCTATGAGAGTGGGCATTCATGCCGATGTGCGTGCTGCATTGTATGGTGTTTACAAACTGCAGTTCAAACTAAGAAGCCAGACGAATTTCGCTTGTAAATATTTGCAATCTGTTACTTAGATAATTACTTCATCCACATTGGGATATATTTTAGGCTTCTAACAACACAGACGGGCTCACTTGCCATAGTGCAGTGAGAGATGTTTATTTAATACCAGTACTCAACGTAACAAAACAATCACTATGTTATTATCGTAGCTTATTTGAAAGAACAAAGCCATGAGTTTATAATGCAACTTTTGTGTCTTTAAACATGATGGATACTGGTTTGGTAGCTTTATTTCTTATGGTGTATCTTCCTGATTTTTTGGAAATTCTGGATTTAAAAATGAGCGGGGAAATGTCTCGCCCCTTTACAGTCAAGAACTTCAGTAGGATTGGAATACTTTAGTTCTTAAACATTTCCTAGTATTTACCAGTCAAGTCATCTGAGCTTGTCATTTTCTTTATAGTTAGATTTATAACTACAAATATAAATTTTAAATAGGTATGTTGATAAGAGTGTCTGTATTTCCCCTTTAGCCAGCTTAGTAATTTGTGCTACATAAGGAAGTGGTTTTTTTCCATTTGGTGTAATGACTTCAATTTATGGGCATAAATTGAAGAATTTTCATTAAACATTGTGTACACCATCACACTATGTCTCAGTTCAGTTCAGTTCAGTTGCTCAGTCGTATCCGACTCTTTGCAACCCCATGGACTGCAGCACGCCAGGCCTCCCTGTCCATCACCAACACCCGGAGTTACTAAAACTCATGTCCACTGAGTCAGTGATGCCATCCAACTATCTCATCCTCTGTCGTCCACTTCTTCTCTCACCTTCAATATTTCCCAGCATCAGGGTCTTTTCAAATGAGTCAGCTCTTCACATCAGGTGGCCAAAGTTTTGGAGTTTCAGCTCCAGCATCAGTCCTTCCAAAGAACACCCAGGACTGATCTCCTTTAGGATGGACTGGTTGGATCTCCTTGCAGTCCAAGGGACTCTAGAGTCTTCTCCAACACCACAGTTCAAAAGCATCAAGTCTTCAACCCTCAGCTTTCTTTATAGTCCAACTCTCACATCTATACATGACTACCGGGAAAACCATAGCTTTGACTAAATGGACCTTTGTTGACGATGTAATGTCTACTTTTTAATATACTGTCTAGGTTTGTCATAACTTTCCTTTCAAGGAGAAAGTGTCTTTTCATTTCATGACTGCAATCACCATCTGCAGTGATTTTGGAGCCCCAAAAATAAAGTCAGCCACTGTTTCCACTGTCTCCCCATTTATTTGCTGTGAAGGAATGGGATTGGATGCCATGATCTTAGTTTTCTGAATGTTGAGCTTTAAGCCAACTTTTTCACTGTCCTCTTTCACTTTCATCAAGAGGCTCTTTAGTTCTTCTTCACTCTCTGCCATAAGGGTGGTATCATCTGCATATCTGAGGTTATTTATATTTCTCCCGGCAATCTTGATTCCAGCTTGTGCTTCATCCAGCCCAGAGTTTCTCATGATTATTTATGCATACAAGTTAAATAAGCAGGGTGACAATATACAGCCTTAATGTACTTCTTTCCTAATTTGGAACCAGTCTGTAGTTCCATGTCCAGTTCTAACTGTTGCTTCCTGACCTGCATATGGATTTCTAAAGAGGCTGGTCAGGTGGTCTGGTATTCCCATCTCTTTCAGAATTTTCCACAGTCTATTTTGATCCACACAGTGAAAGCTTTTGGTATAGCCAATAAAGTAGAAGTAGGTGCTTTTTCTGGAACTCTCTTGCTTTTTTGATGATCCAGAGGATGTTGGCAATTTGATCTCTGGTTCCTCTGCCTGTTCTAAATCCAGCTTGAACATCTGGAAGTTCATGGTTTGTACTGTTGAAGTCTAGCTTGTAAAATTTTGAGCATTATTTTGGCCACATGTGAGATGAAGGCAATTGTGTGGTAGTTTGAGCATTCTTTGGCATTGCCCTTCATTGGGATTGGAATGAAAACTGACTTTTTCCAGTCCTGTGGCCACTGCTGAGTTTTCCAAATTTGCTGACATATTGAGTGCAGCACTTTCACAACATAATCTTTTAGGATTTGAAATAGCTCTACTAGAATTCCATCACCTCCACTAGCTTTGTTCGTAGTGATGCTTCTTAAGGTCCACTAGACTTCACTTTCCAGGATGTCTGGCTCTAGGTGAGCCAGACACTATGTCTAGAATAGGTCAAATATTTAAGTTCATAAGCTCTGATTTTCAAAGTTGTAACAATATTGGATTCATAATCACTGTGGTTTTGTAGATTAACTATGGCAATAGGAGCTTACTTGTCAGATAAAATGACTATGCCAATGACTGAGTTGAAACTAAGTACTGAGTTGGCAAAGTAACTTGTTTGGGTTTTTCCATGCCATCTTACAGAAGCACCCAACCAACTTTTTGGCAAACCCAATGTTATAGAGAAATGCTGGCAGTGCGTGTTGCTGCCACCATATAAGGTGACTACTTTAAATATACTAAGCAGAGAATACAGGTCAGGGTGCAACCAAGGCAAGTATGAGGAGACCCTAGTTAAACTAGAAAAAAAAGAGGATGTGTCCCCTAATAAAGGTTTTGCCACTTTCACAAAAGACATGAATTTGAGCAAACTGGGAGATGGGGGGAAACAGAGGAACCTGATGTGCTGAAGTCTGTGGGGTCGCAGAGTCACACACAACTTAGCAACTGAACAACAACCACAACACTCACACAAAGGACCCAATTTTGTCTCACTAGTTTCATCTTTTTAATAAGTTCAACTTAAAAACTAGAAAATATATGACAAGGGTAACTTCATTGCCCCACCAAAAATCACTGTTTTAACTTTTTATCATTCTTTCCATTCCATTAGTGAGAATCTTTTCCTCTCCAAGGAGTTCAAAACAAGTATATAGTGTCTAAGTAATGTTAAACAGTTTCACATCTCTTTGTAAAGCATTCCATTTTAAATAGTGAGGTAGGTGGCCTGAGTTATTTATGCATTTTCTAATCTCCTCTTAAAGGAAATAGGCTGGATGTTTAGCTAAGCCTCCAGAGCTTCCTAATGCATAGGGTCTTGCCTGAGGAATGCATTGAATTGTCTTTCTTTTGTTTCATCTTGAAAAGCATTCTTTCAGGTGGCTGTTTGGGGCCCTGTGATCCTGATTCTCTCTGTCATAAATCAATTTTGAGCAGTGCTACTGGGAAAACTTTGAGTGTATTATGCTCCCCAATGTGCAGCATACCTTCTCAGCAAATAAATTAATTGAGAAATATCCATCCCACTGTCAAAGTCACACTATTTTTTAAAAATGCCCCCCTCTCTGGAGAGCTGGCAGTGTTCCAAGGAGCCCTGGCTTTGGATTACCTGAGTAAAAGCTACTGCCAGAAATGAAGCACAGAAATTCCACCAGGAGCATCATTCTCAGAGCAATCCATTACATCACATGTTGTTTGTGCTCTATGCTACTTGATGTATATCTAATTTTAACCCAGTAGACACCACATTTGTGCTTAAGCAGTGTGAGTTGATCTTTATAAGAAATCCACTTGCATAAAGCTTAGAGGTTCCAGGCAGTGTGAGTTATCCAGGGAACACATTTTTAGCTGTCCATGCTACAAATTAAGGGGTGCATTTTTCTACTAAATTGAATTTTCTAGGCAGGGATATGAACCGTGTACTCAACAACCAGCCATGGATGAAGACTGTTTAGTCACTAAGTCCTATCTCACTCTTTTCTGGCTCCATGGACTGTAGCCCGCTAGGCTCCTCTGTCTATGGAGTTTTTCAGGCAAGAATACTGGAGAAGGTTGCAAAAAAGCTGGACACAACTGAGCGCACCTGCACCCGCACATGTATATACATATATATTATATATATATAAATGTATTATATATGATAAGCATACACTATAGAATTATTTTGGTATATAGTATATATTATGTCCTGGGCTGTGCTTAGTTGATCAGTTGTATCTGTCTCTTTGTGACCCCATGGATTGTAGCCTGCCAGGCTCCTCCAACCATGGAATTCTCCAGGCAAGAATACTGGAGTGGGTAGCCATTTCCTTCTCCAGAGGATCTCCCCAAACCCAGGTCTCCTGCCTTGCAGGTAGATTCTTTAATGTTTGAGTCGCCAGGGAAGCCCGCCAGGGAAGCCTCCTAACCCCATGGAGCCATTCTAAATTACAGAACACTCCAATTGTGATGTTAATCTCTATTATACTCAAGAAATATCTTAGCAAGTTTTACTTGGGAATGCATAGGAGTAATTTTTTTCAGCAGAATGGAACACTAAAAATAACTTGATATAAATAAAACTGATTTTAATGCATCATTGTACTCAAAAGAAAAAAAATATTAAAATCACATACTCAACCCTACTCCTCCCAAACAGAAGAGGAGACATAAGTAATGTGTATAAAGATACTGGTTGAGAGGAATAAGTAAACTGAGAGACCCCAGTGTTTTGGCAGCAGATGTCTTTATCAACATTGCATGTTTTAAGGAGCCCTGGGCCGGAATCAAGGTGGAAGAACTCCCTGAGTCTCACATTTTAATCCGAGGATGCTCAACGGGTGTAAAGGTCTCACTGTTCAACTCTCAAACTTCCCAATGGAAGACTTCAATTGTATCTCATTAAAATTAGTCTAATGAGTCCCCAGAATAAAAGCAAGGACATGAACTCATTACTAACAATTGCCAAATAGGAAACAAGTAGTTATGAATAGAATCACAGGGAAAAAAAATGACCACATTTAGAACCTTAGGACTTTTATATTCTGGAATATAGAAAATATATTTAAAGTAAGTGTACACAAATGTTTACAGAGAAAAAGATGGACTCATTAAGATGATCATGCAACGGGGGACTATTGAGATGTTTAGGACAATGTAAATAAAAGCCCAACTTTGTTTTATAAGCTAAAAGTATATTAATATATAATAAGGTAAAATTTAAATTAATGGTAAGGTAGCATATAAAGTACAGCTGAAGAGAGAATTACTGAACCCTGGGATAGATTGAAAACCCACTCTGCAGTTAGATGTGTGGCCCTCTATTAAAGCAGCTTGGTTCAGTTCATCATTTTAGGACATCAGACCATGACCATGTTTGTGGTCATCTGCTATGCATCAACAGAACATTAATACAGTATATTAGATTACAGTATAGTATGCTTAGTCATGTCTGACTCTTTGCAACCCCATGGACTGTAGCCCACCAGGCTCCCCTGTCTATGGAATTTTTCAAGCAAGAACACTGGGACAGGTTGCCATTTCCTACTCCAGTGGATCTTCCCAACCCAGGGATTGAACCAACGTCTCTTGTATGTCCTGCATTGCAAGGCAAATTCTTTACCACTGCACTACATGGGAAGCCACGTTTATGTTATAGGATAACTGTAAAATTTCAAACATAAGAGAATCAACTTAAAAGCTGGCAGAGAGTAAAAACATCTATAGATAATACTGATGTTGGACATTTTATTAGTAATAAATGGAAACCTTGAGTGTGAATAATAGCTTCAAATTGCCCACAGGAAATAATTTGCAACTTAGAACTTCACACATGACACAACGCTTTTACAAGAATGAAATAAACATCTCCAGTTTAGCTGGATTCAAAGAGAAGTTTTAACCAGCAAACTTCTCCTTAGGCAATTTTTAAGAATACATGGAAGAAGATAAATGGTCTCAACAGTATGATCTGAAGCATGATAAAAAAAAGATGAACAAGAGTTTGATAAAGAAAAATATAAACAAGCATTATGAATAAAATAACATTAATAAAAATAATGCCTAACTTATATGATTAAAAAAAGACCAAAACTAAACTGAATTGGCCATGTTTCCTTGAGGAAGAGTTTGAGCAGAGAAAACTCATCTTAGAGGCAGATATGAGAGAGATGATTAATATTTCGTGAATGTCTGATATGTACCAGACACTGTGCATACCTTTTACAAGTTTTATTCAATACTCAAAGCAGCCCTATGCATATACTATTAATAGTATTCCCATTTTGAAATAGAAGAAAGCAAGGCATAGAAAGTAGAGTTAGAGTCCAGAATGGGCAGACAGGTCACAGTAACTATACTTTGACCCCTAAATACTGTTATGTCTTAGATGTTTTTAAATGGTCAGCTATAAATTGGCAATTGTTATTGCCATCTCCCTCTACAAGGATTAAATCATATGCTCCTGCAGCTGTCAATTTTCAATAGTCCCTGAAAGAATTTCAAGGTAGTGAGCAGAAATGAATCACTTTGTGCTCTAGTTAGATATTTTCAGGAGATGATTTTATGAGCACAGTTATTGCATCTCCTCATATCTAGATAAGCACTAATACCCTTCATGGCGACTTTTTTCCTTGTGACTAGTGGCAAATTTCTGCAAAAAATATGTGTTTGATCACATGTACTCCTTCTTTGCCAAAATTACATATATACTGACCTGTGGTCCTGTCCCTTTGCAGCAGTTTCTCAGAGCTATCTGAAGCACTGTCTCCCCGGCTACAGTGCTCATATTGCCCCAAATAAAACTCAACTTACGACTTTCATTTTGTGCTTTTTTAAAAATAAGACTGACATAGGTAACTTGAAGCATTATATAAAGACTTTCTTATTTTTTATGGCCAGAGGAGGGGGGATATACTCTTAACAGAAGTGTTGATAGAAGAAATGGAAATATGTTTTTAAAAATTATCAAGTATATGTAAACCACTCATTTAATTTGTAAAACATTTAGATTATCAAATATTTACCTATACTAGACCAGACTAACTATCTGACGAATGTCAGCATAATACTGTTAAGTGAATGGTCATGGTCTAATGGGAATGCATTTCAACTCTATTATTCTGTATTTGAGTGACTCTGGGTCATTCTGAGTCTTTGACTTTTTTAAATGTTGTAAAGTGGGTGGATAAAACCCAAAACTCCACCTATTAGCCACAGGATGCAAGAACAAAATTAGAAAATGATATTTTAAAATAAGGATTAAAACCATGGGTGAACCCTTTGAGTAAGATAATCATGTAAACTTCTTAAAGATGATCATGCTATTTTACAGACACAGGAAAAGCAAAAAGCATTTTTATTTTTTGGTTTTGCACTATTACATAAAAGCCCAAGGAAAAATGGAAGCATCAAATTCATTACGACGTTCTAATTAAGAATGGATTTGTCAAACATCTAATACAAAGGAATAAATAGTAATAGCTTGTATTCATTTTTTATATCTGTGTCTCTTCTTTAGAACCAGAAGTACTATCTCACTTTATCAATTAAAAACCTTTATTTTAAGCCACACTAAGTGCAATATTTATCAAATGTCTTCTTCCAGAAGGAAACTTAAAAGTCCTCAAAATTTGGAGGCATGGAACACCTCCAAGAGTCTCTGTTTCCCTTAGTCCTGTGGAAGTTCTGTAATCAAATCCCACTGCCCTTCAAAGTCAGATTCCCTGGAGATGTCCCTACAAAGGAGTCCCTTTGTTGGATCCCCAGGTTTGAAACCCTGACTGGGGCCTAGAACCTTTTCAACAGAAGGACTTTGCAACAGAAGCACTGATACCGAAGCTGAAGCTCCAATACTTTGGCATCCTGATGCAAAGAGCCAACTCACTGGAAAAGACCCCGATTCTGGGAAAGATTCAGGGCAGGAGAATGGGGCAACAGAGGATGAGATGGGTGGAGGGCATCATCGGCTCGGTGGACCTGAGTCTGAGCACACTCGGGAGATGATGAAGAACAGAGAAGCCTGGTGTGCTGCAGTCCGAGGCTCACAAAGAGTCAGACACGACTTAGTGACTGAGCAACAACAGCAAATTCAGCTTCAGCCTCTGCAATTCCCTTTTACAGTCGAAAGTATCTATTTAAGGGACATGCGCATTTTTCTGCAGTTGCTCTTCAAATGATGTGGTTCATTTTAATGACAATGTATATGGCAATTAATTTAAATATCCATGCAAATTCTTCATCTTGAAATCCCTTCTTAGACAAGGCCTGGGTGCCCTAAGCCTTCAGTGTTTTATTTCAGCTTTCAAAGCATTCTGAAAACGTAAGATAATAAAGGATCTTGAAATTATTCCAAGTAGCTAGAAAGTTGAAACAACCTTTTGCAACAAGGTAAAATAACAATGCATAGACTTGTGTTTTGGAAATGAAGTAGTCACTGCAAATATATAAAAATAGAATAGCAAATGAATAATACAGATTTCCAGTTATCTGAATATTTAACTTTTTTACACACATAAGCACACTTAATGTAAGAAACCATCACCACTGGTAGACTGTTTTATTCAAGAGGACCTTAGTAGCTTCTTTTTAATTCTACAACTTCTATTTCTGAAATAGTATGTTTTTATTTAATCATGATGTAAACAGTAGCATCATAATTTTGCTTCTAAATTACTCGGGTGTTATTACACGTTTTAATTTGCTCCTTCTGTTGACGTAACATTGAGAGACCTGAGGATTTCCAAATCCCAGTATATTTGTAGGGCGATGAGACTCAATGCCCTGAGCAAACAGGTGGGTAATGAGGTTGGGAAGAGTGGCCTGCCTGGGCAGGGGCAAGCACTCCATCGCTGAAAGTGTCCTGAAGCCCTGACTCACAGTAATAATGCTGCAATAATAAGAACAGATCAACTTTTATTCTGTTTTATGATTGCTTCCAAAGTCACTGTAGGTGGGGCTTCTCTTATTGACTGCCGCCTGTGGTGTTATGCTGTCAATGAAAACCAGAACAATAAATAAAAATAAATAAATAGCTTGCATATTTCAAAAGCAAACTCTGGCATTACTCTGAATATAAAAGTAGAGATGCATGTACTTTATTTATCTGTTTTGGCTTCGCTGGGTCGTCATTGCTGCATAGACTTTCTCCAGATGCCGAGGGCAGGGGCTACTCTCTAGTTGGAGCTCATGGGCTTCTCATTGTGATGCTTCTCTTGTTGCAAAGCATGGGCTCTAGGTTCATGGGTTTCAGAAGTTGTGGTGCCTGACTTAGTGGGATCTTAGTTCCCAGACCAGTGATCAAAATCATGTCTTCTGCATTGGCAGGCAGATTCTTTACCACTGAGCCATCAGGGAAGACCCTCCTTCTCTTTAGAAAAAGCATATTTGTTGTGAATAAATCCTTTTGTCTCAGATAGCACCTCTAAAGGGTAATAAGGAGAATACAAAGAAAACTTTATGAGCACCGAGACCCAGGGGAAAGAAGCAGTGATCCCACAAGAGATGCTGAATTGGGCATTTCTAAATACCTGGCAGACTCTGGTGGTTAACTTCAACAGAAACAGAATTTACAACTCATCATAATCTATTGTTAGTGTAGAATGGCATTTGTCCTACTAAATTTGGTGCATAAAGACTATTTTTATATAGTTGTTAGATTTAAAAAATAGTCAACTCAACTCTACCTAGATGAAGATTGATGTGAGCATACAATGTTTTCAAAAAGAACAAGTGAAAATCAACTTACATTATTCTTTTGAGAGAAGATTCAGATTTACAGCAAAATTGAGAGGAAGGTACAGCATTTCTCCATATATTCTACGTCACTAAAAAAGTACAGCCTCCCTCATAATCAACATCCCCCACATGGGTGGTACATATTTTGCAACTCATGAACCTACAATGACCTACCATAGTCACACAAGGTCCATAGATTTCCCATCATTCACTCTTAATTTTGTATATTCCCTGGGTTCTGTCAAATCTATATTGACTGATTCAATTGTATACTTTTTATGGCTGAGCAATATTCCATTGTATGTATGTACCATGACTTCTTTATCCATTTCTCTGTCCACGGACATCTAGGTTGCTTCCATGTCCTTCAGTTCAGTCCAGTTCATTTGCTCAGTTGTGTCTGACTCTTTGTGACCCCAAGGAAAGCAGCATGCCAGGCTTCCCTATCCATCACAAACTCCTGGAACTTGCTCAGACATATCCATTGAGTTGGTGATGCCATTCAGCCATCTCATCCTCTGTCATCCCATTCTCCTCCTGCCTTCAATCTTTCCCAGCATCAGGGTCCTTTATAATGAGTCAGTTCTTCACATCAGGTGTCCAAAGTATTGTAGCTTCAACTTTAGCATCAGTCCTTCCAATAAATATTCAGGACTCATCTCCTTTAGGATTAACTGGTTTGATCTCCCTGCTGTCCATGAGACTCTCAAGAGTTTTCTCAAACACCACAGTTCAAAAGTATTAATTCTTTGACCCTCAGTTTTCTTTATGATCCAGCTCTCACATCTATATATGACTGCTAGAAAAACCATAGCCTTGAATAGATGGACCTTTGTTGGTAAAGTAATGACTCTGCTTTTTAATATGCTGCCTATGCTTGTAATAGCTTTTCTTCCAAGGAGCAAGCTACTTTTAATTTTATGGTTGCAGTCACCATCTGCAGTGATTCTGGAGCCAAAGATGGTAAAATTTCTCACTGTTTCATTGTTTTACAATCTATTTGCCACGAAGTGATGGGGCCAGATGCCATGATCTTTGTTTTTTGAATGTTGAGTTTTAAGTGAGCTTTTTTCCCTCTCGTCTTTCACTTTCATCAAGAGGCTGTTTAGTTCCACTTGGCTTTTGCCATAAGTGTGGTGTCATCTGAAAATCTGAGGTTATTGATATTTCTCCGTGCAACCTTGATTCCAGCCCAGCGTTTCTCATAATGTACTCTGCAGACAGTGAAATAAGCAGGGTGACTTTTTACAGCCTTGCAGTACTCCTTTCCTGATTTGGAACCAGTCTGCTGTTCCATGTCTGGTTCTAACTGTTGCATTTGACCTTCACGCAGATTTCTTAGAAGGCAGATAAGGTGGTCTTATCTTATCTTATCTTATTTCCATCTCTTTAAGAATTTTCCACAGTTTGCTGTGATCCACACAGTCAAAGGCTTTAAGGTAGTCAATGAAGCAGAAAACTTACTGGAATTCTCTTGCTTTTTCTATGATCCAGCAGATGTTGGCACGTTGATCTCTGGTTTCTCTGGCTTTTTAAAATCCACCTTGAGCAGCTGGAAGTTCTTGGTTCACATACTGTTGAAGCCTAGCTTCAAGAAATTTTGAGCATTACTTTGTTAGCATGTGATATGAGTGCAATTGTATGTTTGAACATTCTTTGAAATTGCCTTTGTTTGGGACTAGAGTGAAAACAGACCTTTACCAGCCACTGCTGAGTTTTCCAAATTTGCTGGCATATTGAGTACAGCACTTTCATAGCATCATCTTTTAGGATTTGAAATAGCTCAACTGAAATTCCATCACCCCCACTAGCTTTGTTCTTATTGATGCTTCCTAAGGCCACCACCCTTATGGCAGTAAGTGAAAAGGGACTAAAAACCTTCTTGATGAAAGTGAAAGAGGAGAGTGAAAAAGTTGGCTTAAAGTTCAACATTTGCTAAACTAGGATCATGGCATCTGGTCCCATCACTTCATGTGAAATAGATGGGGAAACAGTGGAAACAGTGCACTTTTTGGGGCTTTTTACTTTTTGGGGCTCCAAAATCACTGCAGATGGTGACTGCAACCATGAAATTAAAAGATGATTACTCCTTAGGAGGAAAGTTATGACCAACCTAGACAGTATATTAAAAAGCAGAGACATTACTTTACCAACAAAAGTCTGTCTAGTCAAGGCTATGGCTTTTCCAGTGGTCATGTATGGATGTGAGAGTTGGACTGTGAAGAAAACTGAGAGCCAAAAAATTGATACTTTTGAACTGTGATGTTGGAGAAGACTCTTGAGAGTCCCTTGGACTGCAAGGAGATCCAACCAGTCCATCCTAAAGAAGATCAGTCCTGGATGTTCATTGAAAGGACTAATGTTGAAGCTGAAACTCCAATACTTTGGCCACCTCATGTGAAGAGTTAACTCATTGCAAAAGACCCTGATGCTGGGAGGGATTGGGGGCAGGAAGAGAAGGGGACGACAGAGGATGAGATGGCTGGATGGAGTCACCAATTTGATGGACATGAATTTGAGTAAACTCTGGGAGGTGATGATGGACAGGGAGGCCTGGCATGCTGCAATTCATGGGGTCACAAAGAATTGGACATGACCGAGCGACTGAACTGAACTGAACTGAAGGCAAACTTGACTTCACACTCTAGGATGTCTGGCTCTAGGTGTGTGATCACACCATCGTTGATATCTGGGTCACTAAGATCTTTTCTGTATAGTTCTTCTGTGTGTTCTTCTTAATATTTTCTGCTTCTGTTAGGTTTGTACCATTTCTGTCCTTCATTGTGCCCATCTTTGCATGAAATGTTCCCTTATCTCTAATTATCCTGAAGAGATTTCTAGTCTTTCCCGTTGTATTTCCCCGTTCTATGGTAGGTGTGCTGGTGGTGATGGCAGCCTCCTTCAAAAGGGCTTATGCCAGGACTGTTGTGTTCAGTGCCCTGACAGTGCAGCAGGCCACGTCTTCACCAGAGACTGCTGGCTACTCACAGGCATGTCTGACTGAGTCTCTTGTGCAGGTCACTGCTGCTTTCTCCTGGGTCCTAGCACACATAAGATTCTGTTTGGTCCTCCAAGTCTGCTTTCCCAATCCCGTGAAAGTTCTGTAATCAAATCCCACTGGCCTTCAACGGCAAATTCCCTGGGGCTCTCAGTCGCTTGGCTGGATCCTCAGGTTGGGAAACGTGTTGTGGGCCCTAGAACTTTTACGACAGTGTGAGAACTTCCTTGGTACAGTTGTTCTCCCATTTGTGGATTGTCTGCTCCGTACCTCTGTGGTGGGGCTCACATGCCGCGCATCCCAGGTCTGCTGCAGCCAGAACCCCTGTCCTTGTGGTAGGCCACTGCTGACCCATGCCTCCACAGGAGACACTCAAACACTCAAAGGCAGTGTTTGAGGTCATTATACATTTTTAAAATTTAATTTTAATTGGAGGATAATTGTTTTACAACATTATGTTGGTTTCAAAGGCACTTCTATATCCTAGCTATTTTAAATAGTGCCACAGTGGACATCAGGGTACATGTGTCTTTTTCAATAGATAGCCAGTGGGAATATGTTGTATGATGCAGAGATCTCAAATCCAGTGTTCTGTGATACCTTGGAGGGATGGGATGGGGTGAGAAATGGGAGGGAGGTTCAAGAGGGAGAGGATATCTGTGTACATATGTCTGATTATTATGCAATATTGTTCTTTACAGCATCAGACTTCCATCACCAGTCACATCCATAACTTGGTGTTGTTATGCTTTGACTCCATCTCTTCATTCTTTCTGGAGTTATTTCTCCACTCTTTTCCAGTAGCATATTTGGCACCTACTGACCTGGGGAGTTCATCTTTCAGTTTCCTATCTTTCTGCCTTTTCATATTGTTCACGGGGTTCTCAAGGCAAGAATACTGAAGCAGTTTGCGATTCCCTTCTCCAGTGGACTACGTTTTGCTAGAACTCTCCACCATGACCTATCCATCTTGGGTGGCCCCACAATGTATGGCTCATAGTTTCATTGAGTTAGACAAGGCTGTGGTCCATGTGATCAGTTTGATTAGATTTCTGTGACTGTGGTTTTCATTATGTCCTCCCTCTAATGGATAACAATAAGAGGCTTATGGAAGCTTCCTGATGGGAGAGACTGACTGATGGGGAAACTGAGTCTTGTTCTAATGGGCAGGGCAATGCTCAGTAAAATTTTAATCCAATTTTCTGTTGATGGGCAGGGCTGTATTCCCTTCCTGTTGTTTAACCCAAGGACAACTTATGGTGGAGGTAATGAAGATAATGGTAACCTTCTTCAAAATATCCCCTGCAGGCATTGACCCACTCAGTGCCCCCAACCCTGCAGCAGGCCACTGCCAACCCAAGCCTTTGCCAGAGAGTCCTGGACACTCATAGGCAAGTCTGGGTCAGTCTCTTGTGAGGTCACTGCTCCTTTCTCCTGGGTCCTGGTGTGCACAGAGTTTTGTTTGTGCCCTCAAAACTCTGTTTTCCCAGTCCTATGTAATGTTTGGTGGCTGTATAGTGGGATTAATGGTGACCTCCTCCAAGAGGGCTTATGCCATACCTACCCGACAATATTGCATAGGAACCTGAAATCTTAGGTCCATGAATCAAGGTATATTGGAAGTGGTCAAACAGGAGATGGCAAGAACGAATGTTGACATTTTTAGGAATCAGTGAACTAAAATGGACTGAAATGGGTGAATTTCATTCAGATGACCATTATATCTACTACTGTGGCCAAGAATCCCATAGGAAAAATGAAGTAGCCCTCATAGTCAACAAAAGAGTCCAAAATGCAGTACTTGGGTGCAATCTCAAAAATGACAGATGATCTCTGTTTGTTTCCAAAGAAAACCATTCAGTGTCACAGTAATCCAAGTCTATGCCCCAACCAGTAATGTTGAAGAAGCAGAAGTTGAATGGTTCTATGAAGACATACAAGACCTTCTAGAACTAACACCCAGAAAAGATGTCCTTTTCATTATAGAGGACTAGAATGCAAAAATAGGAAGTCAAGAGATAACTGGATTAACAGGCAAATTTAGCCTTGAAGTACAAAATAAAGCGGGCAAAGGCTAGTAGAGTTTTGCCAACAGAACACACTGGTCATTGCAAGCACCGTCTTCCAACAACACAAGAGAAGACTCTACACATGGACATCACCAGATGGTCAATACTAAGATCAGATTGAATATAGTTTTTGCAGCCAAAGATGGAGAAGCTCTAAACAGGCAGCAAAAACAAGACCACAAACTGACTGCGGCCCAGATCATGAATTCCTTATTGGAAAATTCAGACTTAAATTGAAGAAAGTAGGACCACTAGACCATTCAGGTATGACCTAAATCATATCCTTATGAATATACAGTGGAAGTGACAAACAGATTCAAGGGATTAGATCTGATAGACAGAGTGCCTGATGAACTATGAATGGAGGTTCCTGACATTGTACAAGAGGCAGTGATCAAGACCATCCCCAAGAAAAAGAAATGCATAAAGGCAAAATAGTTGTCTGAGGAGGCCTTACAAATATCTGAGAAAAGAAGAGAAGTGAAAGGCAAAGAAGAAAAAGAAAGATATATCCATTTGAATGCAGAGTTCCAAGAAAAAGCAAGGAGATGCAAGAAAGCCTTCCTCAGTGATCAATGCAAAGAAATAGAGGAAAAAATAGGATAGGAAAGACTAGAGATCTCAAGAAAATTAGAGATACCAAGGGAATATTTCATGCAAAGATAGGCACAGTGAGGGACAGAAATGGTATGGACCTAACAGAAGCAGAATATATTAACAGGAGGTGGCAAGAATACACAGAAGAACTATACAAAAAAGATTTTTATGAGCCAGACAACCATGACGGTGTGATCTCTCACCTAGAGCCAGACATCCTGGAATGTGAAGTCAAGTCGTCCTTAGGACACATCAGTATGAACAAAGCTAGTGCAGGTGATGGAATTCCAGTTGAGCTATTTCAAATCCTACAAGATGATGCTGTGAAAGTTCTTCACTCAATATGTCAACAAATTTGGAAAAGTCAGCAGTGGCCACAGGACTAGAAAAAGTCAGTTTTCATTTCAATCCCAAAGGATGGCAATGCCAAAGAATGTTTAAAGTACTACACAATTGCACTCTTCTCACATGCTGGGAAAGTAATCCTCAAAATTCTCCAAGTCAGGCTTCAAATAGTACATGAACCAAGAACTTCCAGATGTTCCAGCTGGATTTAGAAAAGCCAGCAGAACCAGAGATCAACTTGCCAACATCTACTGGATCACAGAAAAAGCAAAAGAGTTCAGAATAGCATCTACTTCTGCTTTGTTGACTATGCCAAAGCCTTTGACTGTGTGGATCACAACAAACTGTGGAAAATTTTTCAAAAGATGGGAATACCAGACCACCTGACCTGCCTCTTGAGAAATTAGTATGCAGGTCAAGAAGCAACAGCTAGAACTGGACATGGAAAAACAGACTAGTTCCTAATGGGGAAAGGAGTACATCAAGGCTGTATATTGTCACCTTGCTAATTTAACTTATATGCAGAGTACTTCTTACAAAATGCTGAGCTGGATGAAGCACAAGTTGGAATGAAGATTGCCGAGAGAAATATCAATAACCTCAAATATGCTGATGACACCATGCTTATGGCAGAAAGTGAAGAAAAATTAAAGAGCCTCTTGATGAAAGAGAGTGAAAAAGTTGGCTTAAAACCCAACATTTAGAAATCTAAGATCATGGCATCCAGTCCCATCACTTCATGGCAAATAGATGGGAAAGCAATGGAAACAGTGAGAAACTTTATTTTGGGGGCTCCATAATCAATGCAGATGGTGACTGTTTCCATGAAATTAAAATACACTTACTCCTTGGAAGAAAAGCTATGACCAACCTAGAGAGTATATTAAAAAGAAGAGACTTTACTCTGCCAATAAATGTCCTTCTAGTAAAAGCTATGGTTTTTCCACTAACTATGTATGGATATGAAAGTTGGACCATAAAGAAAGCTGAGCACCAAGAACTGATGTTTTTGAACTGTGGTGTTGGAGAAGACTGTTGAGAGTCTCTTGGGCGACAAAGAGCCAACCAGTCAATTCTAAAGGAAATAAGTTCTGAGTATTCATTGGAAGGACTGATGTTGATTCTGAAACTCCAATACTTTCTCCACCTGATGAGAAGAACTGTCTCTTTGGAAAAGCCCCTGAACTAGTAAAGATTGAAGGTGGAAGAAGGGGACAACAGATGATGAGATGGTTGGATGGCATTACCAACTCAATGGACATAAGTTTGAGTAAACTCCGGGAGTTGGTGATGGACAGGTAAACCCGGTGTGGTTCAGTCCAGGGGGTCGCAATGAGTGGGACATGACTGAGCAACAGAACTGAAGTGAACTGAGAGACAGCTTACTCCTTCAAAACTCCACTATTCAGACATTTTAAAAACCTAAAATTTTATATTAAAGTCTTGACAAGTGTAAATGTATGTTTCTTTAGTTGCAGTTGGAGGAAATGCTGATATAATAGGCATTTTAAGAGGCTTACAGTGTACTAAATTGTATGCTAACCATTCTCTGCATTATCTAATTTAATTTAAAAACATCTTTTTTAATGGTTTAATGGTTTTAAAGGTTCAAATGCTCTCTCATAGTTACATGTGATGGATGAGAGGTAAACATTAAGATATTTCATCCCTACTTTTTATGTGCTATAGTATTTACATATGAGAATAAAATGTATTTGTTCAAAAGGTTTTATTGTTCCAGTTAGTGACTATCTACATATTTTTTGCCATAGGGTAATGCAAATGTTTTAGAGATGACCTAATTTTCAAGGATTCATAGTGGAGCAACTATGTAGTACATAGGGAATTTACTTGACCATCCTTTCAAATGCTGTAAAGTCTTTTTCATATGAAAGTGTCCTATATGCAGTTTAGATTTTCTGTGTGACTATAATTGATTGATCAGACTCAACTGCTTTCTTTCTCTTCTAAAATCCCAATAAAATAATAGAGTATCATTAAAAGTTATGAACATATGGTGAATAAATCTAACATAATGATTGCTAACGTTGAACAGTGTCAGATTCTTGATCTCCAAAGAAGAAGATTTAACTTTGGAACCAGGGAGGAGGCTTGATCACTCAAGAGCTTTTGTATAGCAGAGTTTTGTGGAAAGGGGCAAAGAAAGCTTCTGACATAGATATCAGAAGGGGGAAGGAGAGTGTCCCCCTCACTAGTGTTAGTAAGGGAGTTATGTACTTTTATAATTGGTTATTACGATAAATTAAAAGAATGTCTCAAGGTTGTAAAGGTCTTACTAGACCCATTCCCACAATATACATTTTGAGATAACAGGATTAGTCAGAAGGTTTTCAGGAAGGAGAAACATGTCCTTAAGCAGGATATATGATTGTTACATAATCCTTACTAAGGAATGTAGAAAAAAAAAAAAATTGGCCTTCCCTCCTCCTTGAGAATTCCAGACCCCTATCTCCTCCTTGAGAGCCCCAGACCCTTTTCTCCTCCTCGGGGAACCTGGACTTCTTATCAACCTGCTTAGGAATTGACTCTCTCAATAAGAAGGATTGCATGAACAATTTCAGTTAAATCGGACCATGGTAGTTGTATATTATATCAAGATGAAATTCGGATATTGTCCCCTGGTATGACATTAACCTGGTTAGCAAATAATAGTGATAAAAACAGGGAAAAAAGAGAGGAAGCAGATGGACTTCAAGGAAGTTGCAGGGTATTGAATCAGATTGACCTTAATAGGAGACTCATGGAGCAGTTTACCTACTGGTAATGGAAACAAAATCTATACTTAGCAAGGTCAGAAGCTGTCACCTCCTTTAAGAAGTCTGATGATACACATGTGACTCATACTTAGAAGAGGATCCTCTCGTGGCACAGCTGTAAAGAATCTGCCTGCCAATGCAGGAGTCATGAGTTTGATTCCTGGGCTTGATCAGGAAGATCCCCTGAAGAAGGTAATGGCAACTCACTCCAGTATTCTCACATGGAGAATCCCATGGACAGAGGAGCCTGGAGGGCTACAGTCCACGGGTCGCAAAAAGTTGGACAAGACTTAGCAACTGAACAACAGCAACAGCAAGTTGATAAGAGTAGTAACTAAGGCACCAAGTCATGAAAGAGTTGGTCCAGAATGTTCCTAAAGCACTATGCAGCTCAGAAAGCAGAAACCCATAGTTAAACTTCAAGGATGCCAGATGGGAATCAAAAACATAGCAGTACATTCTAAAAGATTGTTGAAATGTTTCATAGGAGGGATTTTGTTCCTTCTCAGACTCACACACTGCATGACATTCTAATAAAAACTCCCAAGTAGGATAACTTAAGAGTTTGTACCTGGAGAATGCGATGTTTCCAAGGAAAGTGATGTGAGTGGTGGCATTTAGGCTCCCTTTGAAACCTCATTTCTAGTTTTCCCTATTAAAGCCAAGATGAAGGTGCATACTGAAAGCTGCCAATCAACCTTTTATTTCCTTATACTTATGTCAGAATAATGAGTAAAACATCTCTTAATATCTGATTTAACTTATCACCATATGTTAGCAGATGCAAACTATCACACACAGAATGGGTGAACCACAAGACCCTACTGTATAACACAGGGAACTACATTGAATATCCTGTGATAAACCAGACTAGAAAAGAATATAATGATTATACACATGTGTATAACTTTGTCACTTTGCTGTATGGCAGAAATTAATACAGCATTGTAAATAAATTATATTTCAATAAAAGTAAATTAAAGAAAATATCACCATGAAAAATTACCCCAGGAAATATATTATAAATGTGATATAAAGAATAGAAAGCAAAAACAAAAAGAAATCCTAATGCATGCTCAGAGGAATGTGAGAGCCATTGGATCTATAAAAATAACAAAGAGCTAATCAGGGAATAAACCAAATATACAAAAGTTATAAATAAATTTCCAAAATAAAATTTAAAATTTGTTCAGTGACCTTAGAAAACATAATCAAGGATGCTCTCCAAAAGTTTTAAATAAAAGATAAATAAAAAATATGAAAGAGATACACCGTATCAATGTATAAGCCCCATATCTGAATAATAATATCTCTGTTCTAGAGAGATTAAAAAGTTAGAAAATTGCATAAGCTTTTACCACCAAAAAGCAATAACTTTCTCAAGAGTTGTAGTACAGATGGGTCCACTAAACGACCTGGTTAATGAATGAAAAATAAACTCACCAGAGTATAAGATCCAAAATTTTAAAATGCTAACTGTAAGGAAAGAAATTAAAGCATCCAGAAAAGAAAAATAAAGTAATTCAGAAAGTTTAGCAGTGGAATAAAGAGGTGCATCTGTGTGTGCTTGGTCACTTCAGTTGCATCTGACTCTTTGATGAATCCATGGACTGTAGCCCTCCAGGATCCTCTTTTCCATGGAATTCTCCAGGCAAGGATACAGGAGTGGGTAGCCATTCCTTTCTCCAGGGGATCCTCCTGACTCAGGGATTGAAAACAAATCTCCTGCATTGCAGGCATGTTTTTTACTATCTCAGCCACTATTCTGACTATAACACATTAGCTAAATGACAAAACCATAGGTACAATGATAGTTCCAAGACTGACCATAAAAGGCCAAAAGGGGCAGGGGCCAATTCATGGAATTTTCTGGCCCTTCTCCAAAATAGTTTGAATAATTTTCCCACTCACTGGCCTATAAAATTGCCCAGTCCCTAAATACTAACCACCCCCTCACCTCAGGGTGATCTTGCCTTCTGAGATGGACCATTCTCTCTCTGTGGATATCTAAGTGTGTATCTCTTTTAATAACCCTGCTTTCCCTCTACTATGGCTTGAGTTCTTGAGTTCTTTCCTGTGAGAAGCCAAAGACCCTCACTTGGTGGCTCATCCCTGGGACTCACTGGGGACCTAGGATGTGACCATCCTTTCATGCCCTATTTTTCTACAACTTAAATAGATTATCAAAACAAAAATTGACTGACAAGTAGGATTGCAATGATGCTGGGGTTTGTTATTCTGCTTTCTCTTTCTCTCTCTCTCACTGTTTCTAAGGAAACCTGAAAAGCTAAATAAAATCCATGTTTTTAAATCCACCAGGAAATATCAAAGAGCTAACAAGACAGTGATGAATTACAGAGCAAGATGCCAGAATGTGTGCTTTGTGGCCACAAACAATGTGCTAAAATATTAACGTGAAGCTGAATAAATTAGATGGGGTTAGAAACTACAAGTTTATTTTCTATTTAAGGTCAGCAATCTCCACTTTTGACCCTTTTGAGGTTTTTATTTTTCCCATTTCATTTAGCAGATCTCTAAGCTATTGATTTCCAGTCACTTTCCATAATTCTAAAAGCTGTTTCCTAAACTAAGAGAAGGTCAAATGATCAGAAAATTATTTAAACACACTCAACCATTTCACGCCAGTCAGAATGACTGCTATCCAAAAGTCTACAAGCAATACATGCTGGAGAGGGTGTGGAGAAAAGGGAACCCTCTTACACTGTTGGTGGGAATGCAAACTAGTACAGCCACTATGGAGAACAGTGTTGAGATTCCTTTTAAAAAAATGGAAATAGAACTGCCATATGACCCAGCAAGCCCACTGCTGGGCATATACACCAAGGAAACCAGAATTGAAAGAGACACAAGTACCCCAATGTTCATCACAGCACTGTTTATAATAGCCAGGACATGGAAGCAACCTTGATGTCCATCAGCAGATGAATGGATAAGAAAGCTGTGGTACATATACACAATGGAATATTATTCAGCCATTAATATTACTCAGCTAGAATGAAAAAAGAAACACTCTCAGATCCTCCATCCCATTTTCAGAGAATAACTTTCATAATTATTTAGGGAAATGCACCAAGCTCCTGCTCCCCAACCTTCTGATGGAACCCTTTAAACTTGGGTCACAGGTAACCCAAGTGTCATGTGGACACTCCTCAAGTCAGGCCAACCAGAATCCTGCCCAGGTTGTCTCCTAGGAAGATTCCAACTCAGCAGGTAAGACACTTTAAAGTAACAGAATGTAAACCTGTGTTCTTCTGACTGCCTTGTTCTGATTTGTGATTTGAAACAAATAAATTGGTATGACTGCATGAAATAAGAATGAAGCAGTCAGAAGGAAGGAGAAAAGGAAAAAAAGAGAGAGAATTCCAGTAGAAATTAACTCAATTCTGATTTTTCCAGATTCCCATTTCCTTGGTCTATGATTAGAAATAATATTTTCTAATGTTATTAATATCTTCACCTCCTTCCTAAATTGACTTGGCTTGCTTTTGTGTGCTCATAAAAAAGAGTCAAATATTTCAAAGTTTTGGATAGGACAATAACATCCTTCTATAAGCTGAACATTAACCATTGCAGTAATTAAAGTTATGTATATCTTTTATATAGTAAATTCTTCAGAAATGAAAAATATTTACCCTAAGGCTCAGAGATACAATATGGGATATTATTTTAATTATCTCAAAAGAGGAAATAACCCTATAATTAATGACCCACATAACTGATGGTGTGATCACTCACCTAAAGCCAGACATCCTGGAAGGCAAAGTTAAGTGGGCCTTAGGAAGCTTCACTACAAACAAAGCTAGTGCAGGTGATGGATTTCCAACTGAGCTATTTTAAATCTTAAAAGATGATGCTGTTGAAGTGCTCCACTCAATATACCACAAAGTGGCCACAGGACAAGAAAAGCAATGCCAAATAATGTTCAAACTACTGCACAATTGCATTCATTTCACCCACCAGCAAAGTAATGCTCAAAATTCTCCAAGTCAGGCTTCAGCAGTACATGAACCAAGAACTTTCAGATGTTCAAGCTGGATTTAGAAAACACAGAGGAACCAGAGATCAAATTGCCAACACCCATTGGATCATAGAAAAAGCAAAAGAATTCCAGAAAGTCATCTACTTTGGCTTTACTGACTATGCCAAAGCCTTTGACTGTGTGGATCACAACAAAGTGTGGAAGATTCTCAGAGACATGGGAATACCAGGCTACCTTACCTGCCTCCTGAGAAATCTGTATGCAGGTCAAGAAGCAACAGTTAGAATGCATCATGAAACAACAGAGTGGTTCCAAATTGGAAAAGGAGAATGTTAGGGCTGTATATTGTCACCCTGTTTATTTAACTTATATGCAGAGTACATCATGAGAAACGCTGGGCTGGAAGAAGCACAAGCTGAAATCAAGATTGCTGGAAGAAATATCAACAACCTCAGATATGCAGATGACACCACCGTTATGGCAGAAAGCAAAGAACTAAAGAGCCTCTTGATGAAAGTGAAAGAGGAGAGTGGAAAAGCTGACTTAAAACTCAACATTCAAAAAACAAAGACTATGGTATCTGGTCCCATCTCTTCATGGCAAATAGTTGGGAAAACAGTAGAAACAGTGAGAAATTTTATTTTCTTGGGTTCCAAAATCATTGCAGATAGTGACTGCAATCATGAAAGGAAAAGATGCTTGCTCTTTGGAAGAAAAGCTATGACCAAACCTAGACCAACCTAAACAAAGTATGTACTTTGCCAACAAAGGCCATCTAGTCAAAGTAATGGTCTTTCCAGTAGTCTTGTATGCATATGACAACTGTATCATAAAGAAAGCTGAGCAGTGAAGATGCTTTTGAACTGTGCTGTTGAAGACACCTCTTTAGAGTCCCTTGGACTGCAAGGAGATCAGATCAGTCAATCTTAAAGGAATTCAGTCCTGCATACCCATTGAAAGGACTGATGCTGAAATTCCAATACTTTAGCCACCTGATACAAAGAATTGACTCATTAGAAAAGACCCCGGTGCTGGGAAAGATTGAAGGTGAAAGGAGAAGGGGTTGACAGGTGGTGAGATGGTTGGATGGCATCACAGACTCAATGGATATGAGTTTGAGCAAGCTCCGGAGTTGGTATTGGATACAGAAGACTGGAATGCTGTAGTCCATGAGGTCTCAACGAGTAAAAAACAACTGAGTGATTGAACTGAACTGATAATTATTAATATCAGAAATACAGTTTCATTTAATATTTTTATATGTCAAAAATTTCTATGTTAACCTATATTCTGTTTCTCTAGTCATGATTTGCCTTGAAACAACAGTTCATTTCAGTTCAGTCGCTCAGTTGTGCCTGAGTTTTTGTGACCCCATGAACCACAGCACACAAGGCCTCCCTGTCCATCACCAGCTCCTAGAGCCCACCCAAACCCATGTCCATCGAGTTGATGATGCCATCCAATCATCTCATCCTCTGGCGTCCCCTTCTTCTCCTGCCCTCAATTTTCGCCAGCATCAGGATCTTTTCCAATGAGTCAGCTCTTCGCATCAGGTGGGAAAAGTATGGGAGTTTCAGCCTCAACATCAGTCCTTCCAATGAACACCCATGACTGATCTCCTTTAGAATGGACTGGCTAGATTTCCTTGCAGTCCAGGGGACTCTCAAGAGTCTTCTCCAGCACTACAGTTCAAAAGCATGGAACAACAGACTGGTTCCAAATAAGAAAAGGAGTACATCAAGGCTGTATATTGTCACCCTGCTTATTTAACTTATATGCAGAGTACATCATGAGAAATGCTGGGCTGGAGGAAGCACAAGCTGGAAATAAGATCGCTGGGAGAAATGTCAATAACCTCAGATATGCAGACAACACCATCCTTATGGCAGATAGTGAAGAAGAACTAAAAAGCCTCTTGATGAATGTGAAAGAGGAGAGTGAAAAAGTTGGCTTAAAGCTCAGCATTCAGAAAACTAAGATCATGGCATCTGGTCCCATCACTTCATGGCAGATAGATGGGGAAACAGGGGAAACAGTGGCTGATTTTATTTTTCTGGGCTCCAAAATCACTGCAGATGATGATTTCAGCCATGAAATTAAAAGATGCTTACTCCTTGGAAGGAAAGTTATGGCCAACCTAGACAGCATATTAGAAAGCAGAGACATTACTTTGCCAACAATGGTCCGTCTAGTCAAGGCTATGGTTTTTCCAGCGGTCATGTATGGATGTGAGTTGGACAGTGAAGAATGCTGAGTGCAGAAGAATTGATGCTTTTGAACTATGGTGTTGGAGAAGACTCTTGAGGGTCCCTTGGACTGCAAGGAGATCCAACCAGTCCATCCTAAAGGAAATCAGTCCTGGGTGTTCATTGGAAGGACTGATGCTGAAGCTGAAACTCCAATACTTTGGCCACCTAATGCAAAGAACTGACTCATTTGAAAAGACCCTGATGCTGGGAAAGATTGAGGGCAGGAAGAGAAAGGGACAACAGAGGATGAGATGGTTGGATGGCATCATCAACTCAATGGACATGGGTCTGGGTAAACTCTGGGAGTTGGTGATGGACAGGGAGGCCTGGGGTGCTGCAGTTCATGGGATCGCGAAGAGTCAGACATGACTGAGTGACTGAATTGAACTGAACTTAATAAAATTAGCAAAGTGCACACTTCCATAAAATAGTTTAAAATAGCTAGTTCTGAGATTTCAGTCCCTGAATATTGGCCCCCAGTGTTCCAAATTACAAAATTCATTCACAAAACCTGAGATAAAATGTCAAAAGTACATGAACAATTTTCTATGACATTTCATTTGTAGTTAAGTCTACAAATTGTTCATGATGAAGTCTTGAGGAAGATGCTTAAATGTCAAATACGAGGATTCTGGTTTCCCTATTAATTCTTCTTCTCTGACTCATACGTTTTCATATTTGCTATCTTAGACCATTTGACATTTGACATTTTAAGCTTTTAATTCATATTTAGAGATAAAGAAAGATAAAAGAATAGTGCATACATTGAGAACTGAGCAAAAATTCTAAGATGAATACTTTGGTCATAATTCGATTCATTCAATCTCAACTATCAAAGAAAGCATGAAATAATCAATTGAGTTCTGAAATATATAATGAAAAAATTCTATTGATACTCACAATTGAATTGTAATATTGCTTTTTAACCTGTTTCCCTAGCTTTAAGCATTCACTGAGGAAGGCATATTTCACTGGCTAACAGATTAAGTTTGCTACAATTAATTGCTGCTCAAACATTAAGTATCTTTGGCAATCACCGTTTAATGTCCATCTCAGAAAAACGGGATGCCTGACTAATTTCTGGACAGCCAAATTCACTATTTTATTAAGGCTCTTCTGTTAATAGGTTCCCAAGTTAAGGATGGAGATACCTGTAACATTCTAGAACAGAAAAGAATAGCTTTATACTTTTGGCCCTTGCTAAATTTATTATAAGTATGCACTTCAAAATCAATCAAGATCCTATTTTAGAGAGTATTAAAGAAAACAATTTGTAAGTTTATATAGGAAAATAACATATAAGAAATATAAAATATCCTCTCTCTCTCTCTCTCTCTCTCTCTCTCTCTATATATATATATATATATATATATATATGACATTTTGATTCAGTGGTTAACAGTTTATTTTAATAATTCAGTATAATAGGCTTTCCACTTGAAAAAATAAAGCTTATTTTATCACGTATGGTAAATTATTTCTAATAAGCTAATATTCTAAATGTAAAAATACAATATAATAAGAATCCTTAAAATTGAGGAGAAAGTTTTAAGCAAGATAGGAAAACCAGAATTTATAAAGGAAAAGAATGTCAGACAGACTCCATAGGTATTAGAAATTTTAACATGATAAAGTTCACACTAAGCAAAGCCAAAAGACAAATGAAAAATTGCAGAAAAGTATTTGCTTCATGTGATAGCTGCAAAAGTATAAAGTCACCCCCACACAGAGAAATGCTCAAATTAGTCAGAAAACATCCAACAAACAAAACAAAGGAAAACCTGGAAATTTGTTACTGCCACGGCAGAAGCTTTAAACCTCAATTTCAAAATTCACATATAAAATATCCTGTATTTTAAAATGCAGATGTAAAAATGTGTTTGGGCACACACATTTCTTAATATATTTGGTGATTTTCTTAAAGGGCTCAGATTGCACTCTTTTCAGTTTCTCCTTTTGTTTTCCTCTCTACATCTTTTTTCCCCCTTATAGTTCTCCTCAGTTCTGTTTCAGCATTGACAATTTCTTTGTTTAAGTGGCAGAGCAGAATACTGTTAACTGACTTCTGTTGACTCCTTTACACTCTTATAAAAAATAAATCATGATTTTTATTACACTAAGTACATAATCGACAGGAACTGAGATGATTTATGCTAGATGCCAGAATGAGTGTGCTTTACAACAGCTCATACGACAGCAAATTTTTATTCTTGAGCATCAAATTACTGAAATGAAACTATCTGTGCAGGCTTTGAATTTTGGGGAGCTTCTATTACTGCCTTACATTAACACTGATGTGCTCGGTGGTATCAGGCCACCCTTCTGCCAGGAGGAATTCGGCCAAATGAGACAAAGCCTTTAACTGGCCCTTAGTGTCCTTATCACTTCTTCCCCCCGAGTCTGCTCAGCTTCTGAATTAAGGATGTGATAACATGAGCTTGTTTCAGACTGACTAACATATGTGCACAAGCGTGCATGTTTGCATGCACACACACACACACACACACACACACACACACAGATTTTACTCAGAGTGAAGTCATACTTTCTTGCTAACTTGTCTTAAATTCTATTTAGGAACATATTTCAAGTCTGTAAATAGGAACTTAAGTAAACAAGTATTTAAATTTTAAATAAAAGTATTATTGACACAAGTTTCTCCTCTTGAATATTTTTTGGGATGTCTTTTAGTACTTGATATAGAAAATTTTAAAACATGCAACTTGCATGTGTGTTCAGTTGTGTCCAACTATTTGTGGCTCTGCCAGATTCCTCTGCCCATGGGATTTCTCAGGCAACAATACTGGAGTGGAAAAAAAAAAAAGAATATTGGAGTGGGTTGCAATTTCTTTCTCCAGGGGATCTTCCCCACCCAGGGACTGAATCTGCATCTCCTGCCTTAGCAGTTGGATTCTTTACCACTAAGCCACAAGGGAAGCCCCAGACATGCAAAATATTTCTCTAAATTGGGATTTATGTTGCTTTATACAATTCCTTGGGAATTATAAAAAAAGTAAAATATTGAAAAAAAATTTATAGCACCTTGTTGCAAGAAATGTGCAGAGTTTGCATTGGTAATTCTTGTAATGTTCTCAAATTTCTTTATAAATGTAATAATTAATTCCATTTTGGGGAGATACATTTTAGAAAGAATTTTTTAAAAATATCATCGGTCACTTTAGCAACTTCAAATGTATACTTTTCAAGTTGGTTTGAGAGTTATTAACACTTTAACTGCTTATACATCTTATAACCCAAGGATATATACTTCTTGTTTCTACTTATTAATAAAAATATTGCTGGTCAGGTATTTGAGTCACATGTTAAATGTTAGATAGAATTCCAATACTATTGATATCAGAGACAAAAAAAAAAAAAAGGAAAAATGTGAGAAGTTCAGATAGAACTCATGCTAAATTACTTTGTTTTAGTAGAACTTTAATGTTTCTTGATTCAGTCAAACAGGTATATATTTTTGAGTACTAAACTCATCCTCTTTAATCTCCAAACTCTCACACACTTCTCTTTGCTAAAATACAGTTTTTAATCATTCATAGAAATTCATGTGTAATTTTTTTCCTCTTTCCATATTTAATGATCTACTCCTGGAAAACTGAATGACATAGTCTTGGGTATATCTATTTCTGTCATTTCTTTATTCAGAAAGCAAAAGTATTCGTTCTTTTTCCTTAATAAGAAAGAGAAGGGAGGAATGAGTTCCAAATAGTTAGCATGTAAATGCTGACCCAAAGCAAAGTGGTATAGAGACAAAGGAAACCAGAAGGGCAGGGTTAATCCAAAGTATTTGGATCAAGCTGATGGGTTTTGAAGGAGCCAATACAGAAGGTGAGATTATGGCAAAGGGCAGGCTAAAGAATGCTTGAAGATAGGAAAGTTAAGCAGTTTTGTGAGGTAAAATATTTCTGTGTGTAGCCATGGTCTGTATCTTAGAAGGTAAATGGGAGATGATTCTAGAAAAGATGAAGCAAGATAGTGGAATAGGAGGACATGTGCTCATCTTCTTCTGCAAGAACTCCAAAATTGTTATTTGCTGCTGAACAACCATCGACAGGAGAATGCTGAAAGTGAAAGTGACTCCATCATTTACGGCTGTTTGCAACCCCATGAACTTCCATAAGCTTCCATAAGCCTCTTATTCTTATCCATCAGAGGGCAGACATAATGAAAACCACAATCACAGAAAACTAATCAAACTGAGCACATGGACTCTTTGCAGTCCCATGGACTATACAGGCCATGAAATTCTCCAGGCCAGAATACTGGAGTGGGTAGAATTTCCCTTCTGCAGGGGATCTTCCCAACCCAGGGATCAAATCCAGGTCTTCCACATTGCAGGCAGATTCTTTGCCAGCTGAGCCACAAGGGAAACCCACACGGACCACAGGTTTGTCTAACTCAATGAAACCATGAGCCATGCTGTGTAGGGACACCCAAGACAGATGGATCATAGTGGAGAGTTACAGCAAAACACAGTCCACTGGAGAAGGGAATGGCAAGCAACTTCAGTATTCTTGCTTTGAGAACCCCATGAACAGTATGAAAAGGCAAAAAATATGACACTGAAAGATGGACTCCCCAGGTTGCTAGGTGCACAATATGATACTGGACAAGAGTGGAGAAATAAATCCAGAAAGAATGAAGAGCCAAAGTGAAAGCAATGCCCAGTGGTGGCTGTGACTGGTGATGGAAGTAAAGTCTGATGCTGTAAAGAAGAATATTACACAGGAACGTGGAATATTAGGTCCATGAATCAAGATAAATTGGAAGTGGTCAAACAGGAGATGGAAAGAGTGAACATGGATGTTTTAGGAATAAGTGAACTAAAATGGACTGGAATGGGTGAATTTAATACAGATGACCATTATATCTACTACTGTGGGCAAGAATCCTTAGAAGAAATGGAGTAGCCATCATGGTCAACAGGAGTCCACAATGCAGTACCAGGGTGCAATCTCCAAAATGACAGATGATCTCTGTTCATTTCCAAGGCAAATCATTCCATATTACAATAATTCAAGCCTATGCCCCAACCACTATGCTGAAGAAGCTGTACTTGAAAGGTTCTATGAAGACAAACAAGATATTCTAGAACTAACACACACACACACACACACACACACACACAAATTCTGTTTCAACTTAGGGGGCTGTAGTGAAAAAGTAGGAAGTCAAAAGATACCTGGAGTAACAGGAAAGTTTGGCTTGGAGTACAGAATGAAGCAGGTCAAGGGCTGACAGAGCTTTGCCAAGAGGAAGCACTGGTCATATTAAACACCCTCTTCGAACAACAAAACAGACAACTCTACACATGGACATCACCAGATGGTCAAAACTGAAATCAGATTGATTATATTCTTTGCAGCCATAGATGGAGAAGCTCGACACAGTCAGCAAAAACAAGACTGGGAGCTGACTATGGCTCACATCATGAACTCCTTTTGCAAAATTGAGACTTAGATTGAAGAAAGCAGGGAAAATCAGTGGACCATTCAGGTATGACCTAAATCAAATCCCTTATAATTATACAGTGGAAGTGACAAACAGATTCAAAGGATTATATCTGATAGAATGCTTGAAGAACTATGGATGGAGGTTCCTGAAGTTGTACAGGAGGATGATCAAGACATCCTCAAGAAAAAGAAATGCAAAAGGGCAAAATGGTTGTTTTAGGAAGCCTTACAAATAACTGAGAAAAGAAGAGAAACTAAAAGGCAAAGGAGAAAAAGAAAGATATACACATCTGAATGCAGAGTTCCAAAAAATAGTAAGGAGATAAATCCTTCTTCCGTGATCCATGGAAAGAAATAGAATGCAAGAATAGAATGGGAAAGACTAGAGATCTCTTCAAGAAAATTAGAGATACCAAGGGATTATTTCATGCAAAGGTGGACACAGTAAAGGACAGAAATGGTATGGACATAACAGAAGCAGATGATATTAATAAGTGGTGGCAAGAATACCCAGAAGAACTATACAAAAAACATCTTCATGACCCAGATAACCACAATGGTGTGATCACTTATCTAGAACCAGACAGACAATGTAGAATGCAAAGTCCAGTGGGCCTAAGGGCACATCACAATGAACAAAGCTAGTGGAACTGATGGAATTCCTGTTAGGCTCTTTCAAATTCTAAAAGATGATGCTGTGAAAGTGCTTCACTCAATATGCCAGCAAATTTGGAAAAGTCATCAGTGGCCACAGGACTGGAAAAGGTCAGTTTTCATTCCAATCCCAAAGAAGGGCAATGCAAAGGAATTTTCAAGCTACTGCACAACTGCACTCATCTCACACACTAGCAAAAGGCTCACATTCTCGAAGCAAGGCTTCAACAGTACATGAATTGAGAATTTCCAGATGTTCAAGTTGGATTTAAAAAGGCAGAGGAACCAGAGATCAAATTACCAACATTGACTGGATCATTGAAAATGTGAGAGAGTTCCAAAAAACATCTACTTCTGCTTTATTGTCTATGCCAAAGCCTTTGACTTTGTGGAGCACAGCAAAATGTGGAAATTCTTAAAGAGATGGTAATACCAGACCACCTTACCTGCCTCCTGAGAAATGCATAGGCAGGTCAAGAAACAACAGTGAGAACTGGACATGGAATGATAGACTGGTTCCAAATCAAGAAGTATGTCAAGGCTGTATATTGTCTCCCTGCTTATTTAACTTATATGCAGAGTCAGTTCAGTTCAGTTCAGTCACTCAGTCATGTCTGATTCTTTGTGACCACAAGGACTGCAACACACCAGTCCTCCCTGTCAATCGCCAACTCCCAGAGTTGATTCAAACTCATGTCCATTGAGCCAGTGATGCCATTCAGCCATGTCATCCTCTGTTGTCCTCTTCTCCTGCCTTCAAGCTTTCCCAGCATCACAGTCTTTTCAAATGAGTCAGTTCTTTGCATCAGGTGGCCAAATTATTGGAGTTTCAGTGTCAGCATCAGTCCTTCCAATGAATATTCAGGGCTGATTTCCTTTAGGATTGACTAGTTGGATCTCCTTGCAGTTCAAGGGACTCTAAGGAATCTTCTCCAACACCACAGTTCAAACACATCAATTCTTTGGCTCTCAACTTTCTTTATAGTTCAAATCTCACATCCATAGATGACTACTGGAAAAACCATAGTTTTGACTAGACAGACCTTTGTTGGCAAAGTAATGTCTCTGCTTTTTAATAAGTTGTCTAGGTTGTTCATAATATTTCTTCCAAGGAGCAAATGACTTTTAATCTCATGGCTGCAGTCACCATTCTCAATGATTTTGGAGCCCCCCAAAATTATGTCTGTCACTGTTTCCACTATCTCCCCATCTATTTGCCATGAAGTGATGGGACAAGATGTCATGATCTTAGTTTTCTGAATGTTGAGCCTCAAGAAAACTTTCTCACTCCTCTCTTCCACTTTCATCAAGAGGTTCTTTATTTCTTTGCTTTCTGCCATAAGAGTGGTGTCATCTGCATATCTGAGGTTACTGATATTTTTCCCAGAAATCTTGCTTCCAGCTTGTGCTTCTTCCAGCCTAGTATTTCTCATGATGTAATCTGCATATAAGTTAAATAAGCAGGGTGACAATATACAGCCTTGATGGACTCCTTTCCCTATTTGGAACCAGTCTGTTGTTCCATGTCCAGTTCTAACTGTTCCTTCCTGACCTGTATACAAATTTCTCAAGAAGCAGCTCAGGTGGTCTGGTATTCCATCTCTTTAAGAACTTTCTATGGTTTCTTGTGGTCCACAGAGTCAAAGGCTTTGTCATAGTCAATAAAAATAGATATTTTTCTGGAACTCTTGCTTTTTCAATGATCCATTGTATGTTGCAATTTGATCTCTGGTTCCTCTGACTATTCTAAATCCATGCAGAGTGCATCATGTGAAATGCCAGGCAGGATGAAGCGCAAGCTGGAATGAAGATTGCTGGGAAAAATATCAATAACTTCAAGTATACAGATGACACCAACCTTATGGCAGAAAGCTAAGAGGAACTGAAGAGCCTCTTTCACTTTGATAAAAGTGAAAAAAGAGAGTGAAAAAGCTGGCTTAAAACTCAACATTCAAAAAACTAACATTATGGGCATCCAGTCCCATCATTTCATGACAAATAGATGGAGAAATAATGGGAACAGTGACAGACTTAATTTTCTTGGACTCAAAAATCACTGCAGATGGTGACTGCAGCCATGAAATTAAAATATATTCACTCCTTGAAAGAAAAGTTATGTCCAACCTAGACAGCATATTAAAAAGCAGAGAAATGACTTTACCAAAAAATGTCCATCTAGTCAAAGGTATGGTTTTCCATTGGTCATGTATGGATGTGAGAGTTGGAGCATAAGGAAAGCTGAGCACCAAAGAACTGATGCTTTTGAACTGTGGTGCTGGAGAAGACTTTTGAGAGTCCCTTGGACTATAAGTTCAAACCAGTAAATCCTAAAGGAAATCAGTCCTGAATATACATTGGAAGGACTGATGTTGAAGGTGAATCACCAATGCTTTTGATACCTGATGTGAAGAACTGACTCACTGGAAAAAGACCCTGATGCTGGGAATGATTGAAGGCAGGAGGAGAAGTGGACAACAGAGGATGAAATGACTGGATTGCATCACTGACTAAATGGACATTAGTTTGAGCAAGCTCCAGGAGTTGGTGATGGACAGGGAAGCCTGGCGTGCTGCAGTCCACGGTGTTGCAAAGAGACAGACAGGTTGAGTGAGTGAACTGAACTGATTCCAAAACAGTGGCTTCCCAGGTGGCTCAGTCACTAAACAGTCCACCTGTGATGCAGCAGATGATGGGTCAGTAGGATCCCTTGGAGTAGGAAATGTCAAGCCACTTCAGTATTCTTGCCTTGGAAATCCCATGGACAGAGAAGCCTGATAGGCTACAGTCCATGGGATCTCAAGAGTCAGACATGAATTAGTGACTAAACCACAATTTCAGAACAAGACTTGGAAACAAGACAAAAGGGCTAGAACTTTCATCTCTAATCTCAGAACTTCAGCAAGTTCTTGTAAGAGATGAGTAGGGGAACAAGCAAAACAGCAGATGTATTCATCATGCTATCATCTGTTATTAATTCCCTGAGGAGAAAGTACTTCTGCCATAATGTGGGCATCTTGTGAAAGAATTACTCAGTAAGATAGAATTTGCTATAAGAAAATGCACACTAACATTTATACTATTTTAGAGCTAAATACTTAGCTCTTAAGGCAAGGCCCTCAGTCTGCACCATCACATGAGTCAACTTTGAATACATTTCTAAGATGCTGAGTCTGATCAGCCCTAGGTCAGTTTTCTCAAGCACTTTCCTTTATCTGAGAGGTGACATCGGGCAGTTTTAACTTTCTGATTCAAAGGGAAATAAATGAACCTTTTTACTTTAAGTTTCCTCTGCAGCATATCGTGTTTAATGCAGTTCGATCAAACTAACAAGGGATGGAATTTTAAATGGTTTCATGCATATCAACTGCCCTAGAGCAGTCCCTAGAGCCTTCTCCACCATTAGTTTGAATGCACGGCTATGTTTTAGTTCTCTTCTGATACTACTGAAATCCCCACCTGATTGCTCTGTAATCTCACACTTTATCAGCAGGGCTATGTGATGTGAAGACACTCAGCTGTACTATTCAACTCACACTTAAAAATAACTCTGGTCCATTTACATTTTTAGAGTTTTTGAGATGATAACACTTACCATAAAATGATAGTTTGGTTATTTGTAGAAGCACTGACCAGACACCTAAAAAAGAATGTTTTATTTTCCTGTATTTAAATGTATGTCTCAGAAAGGAATTCATATTCTTTAACGGGGAGTGTTTAAAGAGTCAGACACGATTATCACAACACTTTTTTTTTCTCTGAAAGTAGGTCAGAAGTAATTTATATGCACTCTTGTGAAATGCAAAGAAAAATATTTCTGAGTAATTTTGCAAATGAAAGACATATTTAAGATTAATACACAGTAGATTAAAACTCAATTTTAATTTTCCTGTATCTATTAGCTTTTTATGTATACAAATTTGAGCCAACACATTTAATTCCAGCAGACTCTGCAGCTATTATATTTGAAGAATTGTGGGTTATTTAAATTAAATCTTATGTCTGAGCAAAACTTTAACATATTGTCAATCATATTTGCTGTGTTGTGTTCAGATGCTCAGTGGCATTTGACCTTTGCGATCCTCTGGACTGTAGCCCACCTGGCTACTCTGTCTATGGGATTTCCCAGGCAAAAACACTGGAGTGGGATGCCATTTCCTCCTCCAGAAAAATCTTCCTGACCCATAATCGAACCTGTGTCTCTTGGGTCTCCTACATTGGCAGTTGGATTCTTTACCACTGTACCACCTGGGGCTTCCCTAATCTGACAATAAGAACTAGCAAAATAATATAATTGAGTTGATTAATGTGAATTATTTTTATCTTGAGCAATTGTTAACACCAATGTGAACTATAAAATACCTTGGGTAGGTGTCATTCATTTTCCTCATGCACATCTGGTTTACTTCAAGACCCAAATTGTTGTTGGAGAGGCAGTCATTTTCCAGCTTGCCCTAATTATGTTTGTGGGCTTTGACAGGTAGAGAAAGTAGTGTTTTATTGGAAAACAATTGCTTTTTTGTGTGGAAAAAAAGGCATAAAAAGAAAACTAGATTGTGCCAAAGCATCAACAAGAACCAATAACTATGAACTATGAGAATGTACAGAAGGCACGTTGGATAGGATTATCACATCCCCATAAGGTGTTTCTCAGTAAGATAAGGTTTCTGGAGTAGGATGAAGAATTGAGTCCTCTAGCGAGCTGGGTGCCTTGTATTAATTTTTTTTAGCTATTTATTTTAAAATGTAGATACATAATAGGGAAGAACAAATCTGCATCCATATTGGATCTGTTTCCTTAACTTTTGTGTTCTAATGCCCTTGCTACAAGTTTGAAATGTTGTCTACAGCTTGAAATATACAGGTCAGTCCATTTTCAAGGCTCTGATCTTCAAAGATATGACACTTTTCCATTCATATAGAGATAAGTTGCAGAACAAAAAGTAATATTTGTCTTGTTGGAGGTTTACAGGCACAGTGTGACCTGACCTATGTGGACAGCTGCAAGAATGAAGGATTCCAACACCAAGAAGTCTGCAAGAACTAACCACACCCCCTCCACTCTTTAGTGTTAGAAAATTAATAATTTAGTTGGTTAGTCCTGTCTGACTCTTTGAGACCTTGTGGACTGAAGTCTGCCAGGCTCCTCTGTCCATGGAATTCTCCAGGCAGGAATACTGGAGTTGGAAGCCATTTCTCTCTCTATGGGATCTTCCCCAGTGAGGGTCTGAACCCAGATCTCCCACATTGCAGGTAGATTCTTTACCATCTGAGTCACCAGGGAAGCCACTTCACCCAAAATATTCTGAATTCTAACTCAGGGAAATGGTTCTTTGGGACACTAGTGCTCCATCTTCATAGTCTACTGACTTTATTCTGAATAAAGTCCCTATTGTTTGCCTCAATACTTCTTCCCACGTTAAGAATAAAACTTTGGCAGCAGCGCTTTCACTAGGCATTTTGATCATCAGTCCCTTTCCACCTGTACAGTGGTCAGTTCTCTGAGATTCTTTATACTTTTACTGAATAAAAATACATCTCCATACTTTAGAGTTGTCCTTTTATAAAATTCAACAAATCTCTTATGTTAAGCATTAATTTATAGAGTTCCCTTTTCCCTTTCTTTTCAATAAAATCACGTGATTAATTTAACAGCTTATTCTGTGCCAAGAAGCACTACTGTGTTTTTAAGAAATGCTATACAACAGTATGAAAGCATTTAACTTATTTAAGCATGGCAAAATATTTACACAAACCCACATACACATGTATATAGTTTGCTCTTTTGTCTTTAACCTCTGTTGTTCTTACTAGTTGATATTTTTCATTGTTTCATTTTAAAAGTTGATAACAGTTTAAAATATAGAATATTTAATTAAATATGTAATTATTGACTAGTAATCTTATCTCACCTAAAATTCATTACTGAGAATATTTTGTTATATTACAATTTCAGCTTTAAATTTAATAATAAGCTATCATTATTTCCAGTTACTAGAAACCCAGGAATAATGATTTATAAGACATGTTTATATGTCATAAAAGGAGTTAGAAATAAATATCACAGATTCCTTTGGACTTTCTCCCTCCCTTTTATGGATATCATATTATGGCCGCAAAAGCCTGCTTGATCTCTGACTATTTTATCTACAATCCAGGTAGAAGAATTACAGGGATAGAGGGCTTGTCCTCTCCCATTAAAAAGAATTTCCACACACGTATGTTCAGTCCTGGATGTTCATCGGAAGGACTGATGCTGAAGCTGAAACTCCAATACTTTGGCCACCTCATGCAAAGAGTTGACTCACTGGAAAAGACCCTGATGCTGGGAGGGATTGGGGGCAGGAGGAGAAGGGGAAAACAGAGGATGAGATGGCTGGATGGCATCACCGACTTGATGGACATGAGTTTGAGTAATCTCTGGGAGTTGGTGATGGACAGGGAGGCCTGGCATGCTGCGATTCATGGGGTCGCAAAGAGTCGGACACGACTGAGCGACTGAACTGAACTGAACTGAGCTGATGTATACAGCATATTGGCTAGAAATTAAATTCCCACATTTGACTGCAAAATGATCTGGTAATGTAATTTGGATTCAGAGAGACCATCTATGCTTGGAAAAACTGGGAATTTTGCTAGGATTCTCTAATACAGGGTGCTCCTCTGGCTACTGGCAAGGCTTTTCTCTTATATACAGAATCTCTTCCTGCAGGGAACCAACCAGAAAAATCTAACTCCATCCAGCTGAAGTTAGGTATGTCTACGTGACTGCAGCCCTGCCCATCCGGTCTACAGAAGTTGTCTGTCACCAAGCATCAATACGCAAAGCACAAGTAAGAGAGATAAATCAGTGAGACACAATATTATCCTTTCAGAAAGTAAAGAATGGAAAACAGACTGCTGTTGCAGATCAGGAGCTATTATAAACCATGGAGACAAAAATGAGGGACACTCCTCCTGGCGTTGACGTCCCTGGGTTGTCCACATCGGGGCCCTGGGGACTGCTCTCTGGGTGAAAACATCTAGTTAACCTTTGCGGCTGGGTTTGCATTCATGGACCCAAGTTCTCTGTGGTCACATACCAGGTGGGCATTAGAAAAATAAGTCCCTCTTGGGGGTTCATACCTTTCATAGGCTGCTCCTTTCTTGTGCATTTTGCGGAGTTTCAGAAAATGTCTAAAAGCATTGAGAGGCAAAACTGAGAGTTCTCTATCAAATATTATTCCCTCATAAGTTTAGTTGGCTGCCAATGTACTCCCTTCTGTTGAGGTCCATGTCTGTGTGAACACTTACAAAGGTCCTGTGTGATTTTTTTGGTAAACTTGATAACTCCTTACTAGACTGCTCTCAGTTCATTCTCCTCTTGCAATATAGTAGTCACTGTTTTGTGGCCATCCTAACAGATTTCAGATGACTCTCTCAATCCAAGTTCAGACATTAACAGCATTATAGAAAGACTCCTGGAGCTGAATTTGAGGGTGAGCAGTGTGAATGGAGTAACAGTTTGATCACCTCACACATAGACAACCTCAGGTGAATGGTAGTGAGTCAATTTCCTAACTAAATTTAAGCAACGGACAGACAGTGGATTGGCTCATATAAGACTCTGGTCTTATATGTTTGCTTGTTGAAATGTTGATATCATTATATTATAAATATAAATTATAAAACCTTGTATCTAACCATCTTTTGTGTATGTTTTTGGAGGTATCAGATCAAAAAGCAAAATGAGAAAAAAATGTTTTTCATTAACTGCAAAATACAAAGTAAAAGAAATATTCTCTCACCAACACCCAAGAAGACACAGGTATCATCCAGTTTTCAAGGACAACTTAGAAACTAACAAAGGAAGTAAGCTCATTATTATATAAAACACAGTCAATCATAGTCAATACTAAAAATAAAATGCAACACCATCTTCCTACTGCTTCCAAAAATTTAAGCATAAAACAAGGAAATTTGAAGACATGTGTTCTCCCAGCACAAATTTTAGAAATAAAAGTTGTAAATCTTAGCTGATTGACTGACATATATTTCTTCTGGAATTAAAATCCTAGGAAAATGACCCCAAATTTTATAGGCCTTATGCAGACCTTATGTTTCTCACAAGCTGAGACTTGATAATTCTGTCACATAAAGTCTTATGTGAAATAAAGTAATGAATTATATATTTTATTAACCATAACTGCTTAAAATCTCTTCTAACAAGTGCATAGTTTGACACAAAATGGCAACTTACAATGGTGCCTTAGATTCTTTAAAAGGTCTTTAAAGCCCTATACTTGCCTCCATCACAATTTTGTGTGTATGCACTCATTCACTCCCAAGCTAAACTCTCTGATGAAAGGAAATTCAGGTTCTGACCCCATGATTAGTACTTAAAGAAAACAAACAAACAAACAAACATAGCCAACTTTGATTCAGTTTGGAGAAGTAAAAACCAGGGGGGAACTATACCTGATGTTAAAGAAACAAAGGTAACTGTACACACACACACACACACACATTCGCTCCCAACTGATTCAGTTATGTGTAGTTTTGAAGGATTCCAACGGCCTGGGATGGCCAGAGTGGCTAGATGGCAGTTCAGAGTATGAATACAAAAGTAGGCATGTTTGAGAAACAGATGCACAGACTTAGGTTGCCAGGGGTTAGGACGGGGGGACAGGACAGTTAGGAGTTTGGGATGGACATGTACACACTGTTATATTTAAAACGGATAAGCACCAAGGGCCCACTCTAGGGCACAGCTAACCCTGCTCAATGTTATGCGGCAGCCCGGTTGGGGGCGGAGTTTTGGGGGGAATCGATACATGTGTATGTACAGCTGAGTCACTCTGCTGTGTACCTGAAGCTAGAGTCCTATATAAAATAAAAAGTTAAAAAAGAATATTGGATAGCAAACAAGTGAAATCATCGCAGATAAGAGGAAAAAAGAAGATCATGCGACTTTTCAGAAATATCAGTGGTGACTCTTACACGTCAACCCTGAATATTCATTGGAAGGACTGATGCTGAAGCTGAAGCGCCAGTACTTTGCCCGCCTGATGGGAAGAGCCGACTCATTAGAAAAGACCTTGATGCTGGGAAAGATTGAAGGCAGGAGGAGAAGGGGACAACAGAGGACAAGATGGTTGGATGGCGTCACCGACTCAATGGACATGAGCTTGAGCAAGCTCCGGGAGATGGTGAGGGACAGGGAAGTCTGGCGTGCTGCAGTCCATGGGGTCACAAAGTCGGACATGACTGAGCGATTTACAACAGCACTCATAAATGGTATGGGCTTGGGCTATTAATTTTTTTTTAACAGACTACAAAAAAGATGTTATTTGCTGAAACCCTTCTAGGAGTTTGAGGTTTTGGGGGCACGAGCCACCCATCTCTTTCCATGGCCCTGCAGTAAACCTTTCTACATCCAAACCCCGACATTTTGGTTTGTTTGGCCTCACAGTGCAGTGGGCACAGGAACTTGAATTCAGTAACAGTGATGTTCCACTTATGTTAATAAGGTCTCAGAAACACACCTGCATTCAGGTGTATAAGAGACTGAGGAATCTTGGCTCTAGTTTCTCTGTCATAGAATGAGCTAAAGCAATCATTATTAGTGAAGAAAGCAACACATGTGAGGGGTGTTTCCTCAGTTCATCTGTGCATACCCTTCTCCCATGCAGAACACATTCCCAGCCTCTCCAGCAGCAGTAATGCATGGGTTCATGCATCAAGTTAGTATAGCACAGACTTCTGTGTCTCTGGTTGATAAACAATTCTCCAACAAGCCCAGGTTGGGTCCCAATGACCTGTATTACCATTTAATGACAAGACACAATATCTGCTCATGTTACAGTGGTTAGAATGGTGGCAGAAAAGAAAAACTGCCAATTGTAATTTCTACATATTCAAGGGAAAACAGGAAAAACACAGAGGTGATGAAATCCCTGATTCAGGAATGAAGTACATTTCTTGGTCATGCTTTATCAAAACCCTTGGCTCTTCTCTGTGTATATATCTTTGTTGGCCATGATAGTATAGTGGTTACTACTCTGTGTTGTGAATACAACTTTCTTGTTCAGTCTGTCTATTGCATAAGCTTTGCCCCATAGTTGAATTTTTATTGTGCAATTATCCTCATGACCATGTCTGAAATGGGTGACTTTGATGTCTGCCCTCTGGGACTTGCAAGTTTTGCAAACCGTTTAGGATGGTGTGGGTATGAGGTCCAGGCAGGTCAGCCATATTGTTGCTTTGATAATAATTTTGTTTATTTGAACACCAATTTTCCACCAACTTTGTTTATTTATTTACTACTAAGCTGGGCCTTCATTGCAGGAAGCAGGGGCTCCTCTCCAGTGGCAGTCACAGGCTCCTCTTTCTGCAGAGCAGAGGCTCTAGAGTGCAGGCTCAGTGGTTCTAATGCACGGGCTTAGCTGCCCCACAGCACGTGGGATTTAAGTTCCCAGACGAGGGATCAAGACGAGGGATCAAGTCCGTGTCCCCTGTGTCGGCAGGCGGATTCTTAACCACTGGACCACCAAGGACATCCTGGTTTTTCTACTATCTGATTCTCTTTTATGAATATTTCCTAACTTTTATCTTCACTTCTCTTTAAGTCCTGTAATTTACCAGTGGTAAATTTGAGATCATCTGAAACATCGGGGCTAAGGAAATAACACCTGAATCTTGTCTTTCTAGGTCCACAAGATCATGTACCCATGAACATGGTCTGATTTCAAAGCTGGCACAGTTCATCACTCTCAGGAAGGGGAAAAAGATGTGAAAATATGTAATTTATTTTTAGACAAATAATGCATGAACATCATTTCTGCTCATTTTCTATTAAAGGGAGCTTAGCAACACAGCAAATCTCATTTGAAAACAAGGCTGGAAAATCTGTTCTTAATCTGTGTGGCCATGTGCACATAATTTAGGGGAGTACTAGGCAGCATGTTACAGCTGACATCTAAATTATTTCTTTTTTCTTTTTCTTTTAATCTATAGATTTTGAAGGATGGATATTTTTGGGACAAAGTGGAAAAAGATCTTAACATTAAAATGTATATCATTAAATTGCATTTTAATATTTTTTCAATTACCTCTGGTGTGGCAATATATCAAGATTTCAGTTTTATTGTAATCTGGAGAAATAAAATGTCTGTAAAAGATGAAAGATGGGTCTTCATTAGTGACTTAACTGACATTCACTAGATCACTACTGAGGTTATACATTTCTCATGTTTGTTTACAGGTTGACTTTGGTATATTATTGATGTATTATTTTTAGGTTTGCATGGGATACTCATATAGGATAGCGATTTTTGTCTGTTATTAATAGATGCAATTGTAATTTTATGTAATTGGTTATATTTTATTTTGAAGTATCAAATTACTGCCTTCCTTTTGTTTTTGTTTTTTTCTATAACATCTAAATTAAAAGGTCTCCCCGTATTTAAAGTTTGCTACATAAAATATTCTGCTTTGACTCATTTGTTGGATTAAGATCTATATTGATTTTACCTACAAATTGTGAGTCAGTTACTGAAATGTCATGATTAATTTATTCTATATTTGATCACAGAAGCATCTTGCCTCCTTTTTATATTTATTCAGGTAAGAAATGAGGTATCCTCAGGTTTCAGGTTGGCTCTTACTCAGCATATGTTGGTCACTCTACTCTCAGCTTCTTAAGTTATCTTTTATTTTAAAATAAAATGAATAAAAAACTACTTTGAATACAATATTAGAATTCAGAATTTTGTATAGAACACTGACTAAAATTCCCAGAACCAGTTAGCTTTCAACAGATTCATCAGAGAGATTCTAAGATCCACCATTTGCATGAAAATAGAAGTTGGGCCAAGCTTATTTATACTCTTGTCAGGATTTATACAATGAAACTTACAAAAGTAATTTATATTTACTATTGAATGTAGAAAAAAAAGAGAATAACAGTCAGAAACACAAGTTATGGCAACCCTGCCTCATAGAATGTCAACTCAAACACAAATTGTTTACTAGCTGTATTATATAAGATGTGTTATTTAAAGTCTAGTGGTTGGTTTCTTTATGTTTAAAAGAGGATCATAAGAGTAAGTTCATTGCATGCGTTAGGTAAGGACTAAATAAATCAATCTTTTTAAGTTATTTGTGAACTTTTTCTGGCATATGTGCTAGTTTTTAATATGTAGGCATCACAGATATTGATCACAAAGATTTAAATTTTAAAATATAGGCAGAGCTTCTGTATGACACAGGGAGCTTGGCCTGGATGACCTACAGGGTGGGATGGGAGGCTCAAGAGGGAGCGGGTATATGATTATGACTGGCTCATGTTGATATATGCCAGAGATCACCAAACAGAATAAAGCAATTATCCTTCAATTAAACAAATAAATAAAATGCAGGTGTCACAGAGATTGGTTTCTAGATCCTAGTCCTAATACTCAATAGATTTATGATTTTGTAAACCATCCCAGTATACCATCTTATTTAACTTATATGCAGAGTACATCATGAGAAACACTGGGCTGAATGAAGCACAAGCTGGAATCAAGATTGCTGGGAGAAATATCAATAACCTAAGATACGCAGATGATACCACCCTTATGGCAGAAAGTGAAGAAGAACCAAAGAGCCTCTTGATGACAGTGAAAAAGGAGAGTGAAAAAGTTTACTTAAAGCTCAATATTTAGAAAACTAAGATCATGGCATCTGGTCCCATCACTTCATGGCAAATAGATGGGGAAACAGTGGAAACAGTGACAGGCTATTTTGGGGGGCTCAAAAATCACTGCAGATGGTGACTGCAGCCTTGAAATTAAAAGTTTCTTACTCATTGGAAGGAAAGTTATGACCAACCTAGACAGCATTTTAAAAAGCAGAGACATTACTTTGTCAACAAAGGTCCATATAGTCAATGATATGGTTTTTCCAGTAGTCATGTATGAATGTGAGAGTTGGACTATAAAGAAAGCTGAGCATTGAAGAATTGATGCTTTTGAATTGTGGTGTTGGAGAAGACTCTTGAGAGTCCCTTAGCTGCAAGGAGATCTAACCAGTCCATTCTAAAGGATATCAGTCCTGAATGGAAGGACTGATGTTGAAGCCGAAACTCCCATACTTTGGTCATCTGATGCAGAGAGTTGACTCCTTTGAAAAGACCCTGATGCTGGGAAAGACTGCAGGTGTGAGGAGAAGGGGATGACAGGATGACATGGTTGGATGGCATCACCGACTCAATGGACATGAGTTTGAGTAAACATCAGGATTTGGTAATGGACAGAGAGGCCTGACATGCTGCAGTCTATGCGGTTACAAGGAGTTGGACACGACTGAGTGACTGAACTGAACTGAACTGATACCACCTTCATTCAACAGTGAATATTTATTAAGGATATCTATTCCAGGCATTTTTAGCCTTAGACACACAACTCTGAACCAAACACTCTGCCTTCCTGGTGAATTTGACGGCTTACCAGAAGGCATTCAGTGCTATGGGAGAGGAAAGCAATAAAGGATTAAAAAACACAAGAAATTAGGCTATTGTGTACAATATTAGAGTTCAGAGTCAGAGAAAGTCCTGATGAGCAGGTGTAATCTGAATTGAGGGAAATAATATTATCCAGATGCTTAGAGGATGAGAAGGATGGGTCAGAAGACTTTGACCTGCCTGGGTGGTTTGAGGAAGGTAGACAAGGCAAGATAATTGTGAGGAAGGGTCATAGGGAGGAAGGCAAATAGGAATGGAGATCCAGGTTGTGAAGCTCTATAGACTCTGGAAACCCCATAGCTTTTGTTCTGAGTTGTGGATGGATGGCATTGGGGGTTTCTGAGCAGAGGATTCATACAACCTGACATGCTTTTGGAGTGTCACTCTATGGACTTGAGATAAGATGGTAAGTCAACAAATGCATCAGCAGAAAGAAGATATGCAAGACTGGAACTCTTCTGAGGAATAGCTGGCCAGGCTCCTCTGTCCATGGATTCTCCCAGCAAGAATACTGGAGTGGGTCGCCATGCTCTCCCCCAGGGGATCTTCCTGACCCAGGGATCAAACCACGTGTCTTATGTCTCTTGCAATGATAAGTGGTTTCTTTACCACTAGTACCACATAGAAAGCCTGCTCTTCTTCCAACGCTTTACAAAGATAAAGGCGACCAGGGTATTAGAACTTACCATCACCATTCCCAGCTGTAGTTAAATGACCCAGGGGCTAGTCAAGCAGGGCAGGTCAGAGCATTGTGAGAGCTTTAATGATACAAGAGAAAAAAAAATATGTACCAGAAAAATGCTAATACTTCTGCTGATACTACTGCAGAATGTGGTATATGAAATTTATAGGTTATTAGCTGTCATGAACTTCACTGTAGAGAAGAAGAAAGCAGGTGATTCTGAAACCTGCATTTGCTTTTAAAATAGAAATGTTCTTTTCCAGCTAAGCCTATTTTCTCTGATTGTAGTGTGCTTACACTGAGGGTTCTGAGATATAAAAACCAGAGGAAAAGTAACATTATCCAAGTGTTCTCTTCTTCCTGTTTTCCTACATTCCAGGAAAATGCAGAATTACTCCTCAGAAGACTTTTGCTCTTTTCGAGACCATGTTTGTTAAGCTAGGCTTACTACTCATTCTTAGTTAAAGTCATCAGTTTGGCCCAGGAAGTAGAGATCTGGTGAACTTAATTCCTGCCAGGATTTGTACAAGACTCTAATGTATTTTGTTGAAGTTATAATTTAATTTTTAAGGTACCAACAATGATATTTCCTATTCTTATGTTTCATGGTATGTCAATAAATAATGGGACTTATACTTATCCACCATTGTACCAGGTGTTCCCAAGGAAGAGCTTTGGGAACTCTTAATATTCGTAATATTCAAAAGAATATCCTTCAACAAGAGTAAGTGAAATTCCTGTGACAGCAAGGGCTTAAAAAATTCCAAATCAGGTCATCATTTGGCAAGAACAGTAAGGCAGGGATTAACAGACGAGATGAGTGACTGAAATATTTTATTTTCTTACTGATTCTGTCATGCTAAAATCAATATTGTACTCGTAAAAACTGTTAGTCACTCAGTCATGTTTAACTCTTTGAGATCCCGTGGACTGCAGTCCAGCAGGCTCCTCTGTCCATGAAATTCTCCAGGCAAGAATACTGGAGTGGGTTGCCATTCCCTTCTCCAGGGGGTCTTCCTGCCCCAGAGACTGAATTTGGGTCTTTTACAAAGCAGGCAGAATCTTTGTCATCTAAGCCACAAGGGAAGCCCCATTGTACTCAAATGCTGCTCGAAAATGCTTTGTATTCAATACATACAATGTGTGTGTGCATTCTATTACTTAGAAAAATAATGGAGACTTATGAATACTTGATGACCATTGAAACTCTGAGATCTGCTATACACATTTCAGAAGGTAAATATAGGTTTCACAATGATCCTGACTGGAAACGGAATGATGCTAATGGGCATTTTCTTTTTGGAATGGAATCCTCTTTGCCACTGAATGGACTTTGGGGAAGCTGCATCAGTGGCCAAGCTCATAATGAAACATAAGATATCTTGTAAAAATAGGTTTACCTTAAAAACCAGTTACATGTGAATTAAGCAGTAACAGGCTTCCCTGGGGGCTCAGGTGGTAAAGAGCCTGCCTGCAATGTGGGAGACCTGAGTTTGATCCCTGGGTTGGGAAGATCCCCTGGAGAAGGAAATGGAACACTCCAGTGTTCTTGCCTGGAGAATTCCATGGACAGAGGAGCCTGCTGGGCTACAGTTCACGAGGTTGCAAAGGGTTGGACCCGACTGGGCAACTAACACTTAACAGTAATAATAAACAAGTATTGGTTTTAATACTAAAATATGAAAGTCTGTTTTTGAGTATGCCCTATTTTAGTTTTACACTGTGCATTAGTTTATTTTCTTAATCCCAAATTGATTACCTCAAAAGATATTATTTCATAATACCTCAATAGCATATTTTTTAAATGTCATCAAAGCTTTTCTAATCTTCTTTCCCATTTTGAAGTCAAAACCTGTGTGTGTGTTTGTGTATCTTTAATTCCCTTCTATTTTCTCATTTTCCTTTTTGAATAGACATAGCTAAAAAATAAAGAAATTATATAAAATTAATTTCCTCATATTTTAGGATCAAGTCATAACATATCCCTTTAAGCTTGTGAAGCAGGGGTATCTGTTCTGTAGTGAATAGCAGAGAGCTAGTGATTATGTCTTCTTTATAAGGATACTGGTGGGGAATCTCAAGAAAAAAGAAAAAGATTCTCCTAAATATATTTCAAACAAATAAAGAGGCTTAAAACATCAATACTATAAGTTAAATTGCAAACTCTCTAAAGTCAGAGATCTTATTATTTCTACACATCTGTTAAGTACCATGACTTTTCAAAAGAAATAAATTATCCTTAAAAACAAAATGTGTCTTCACAAGATAAATAAACTTTATCTTTCTTCTTTGTTGATAAGTTGACATAACCTTTCAAGGCAACTCTAGACAAAGTTTTGCTTCAGAATTATTTTGCAAATAATTAGTGAAATGTCAACAGATTGATTCAAGAGGAAAGGCTCATTTCTAGCATGATAATTCTGTGAAGGGATAAAAGACTGGTTAAAAGATGAGAATATTGGAAGATTGTCTGGAGTGATAGAGAAATGTTGAACTCGAGAAGAAAGATGCATAGATCAGTGTGACCGATATCCTAAATATTCCCTTCTCAATTTTTTTCTCTCTGAAAAGACATATGAGATATATTAAGTTCACATCCTATGAGACACTTCTATTTGCTTTGGCAAATTCAACCCATTTGTCCTAATGTGATGTGCCAAAAGTCTCAGCATATTAATTTAAAACAATTCTTAGTATCTGTTCACAATCTACCTCCAGTCAAAACCCTGGGTGAACTGATTTAACAGCACCATTCTCTCTTTTTTCTAACAATTGTTGTTGTTCAATAGCTAAATCCTTTCTGACTATTTGCAACCCTGTGGACTGCAGCATGCCAGGCTTCCCTGTCCTTCACTATCTCCCAGACTTTGCTCAAATTCATATCCATTAAGTCAGTGATGTTATCTAACTATTTCATCCTCTGCTGTCCTCTTCTCCTTTTGCCTTCAATATTTCCCAGCATCAGGGTCTTTTCCAATGAATAGACTCTTCACATCAGGTGACCAAAATATCGGAGCTTGAGCTTCAGCATCAGTCCCTCCAATGAATATTCAGGGTTGATTTCCTGTAGGATTGACTTGGTTCAGTCTCCTTGCAGTCCAAGAGACTCAACAGTCTTCTCCAACACCGCAGTTCAAAAGCATCAATTCTTTGTTGCTCAGCCTTCTTTATTCCATCTCTCACATCTGTACATGACTACTGGAAAAAAAACACAGCTTTGACTATATGAACATTTGTCTGCAAAGTGATGTCTCTTTAATATGCTATGTTTGTCATAGCTTTCCTTCCAAGGAGCAAACATCTTTTAATTTCATGGCTGCAGTCACTGTCTGCCATAATTTTGAAGCCCAAGAAAATAAAGTCTGTCACTGTTTCCATTTTTCCCCATCTATTTGCCATGAAGTGATGGAACTGGATGACATGATCTTCAATTTAAAAAATGAATTATCTACACCTAGTAAATTACTAATTGTTCCCTTGAAGTATTAATACTTGTCAGTACTTGATACACACAGACACACACTCACACATTTGTTATTTTTTGTTTGTCTGTTTTCTTGCTGTGTGAGCAGTATTAAACCCAATGACTGTGTTTTATCTAAAGAGGGCCCTCGTCTGATTCTCCTCTGACAATGCTCTTCTTTGTGAAATCAGAATCCAGGGGGATAAGTTATCTGTTAACCCAAAGCTGGCTCCACTTGTACCTCATGTTCCAGCTGCTTGGCATCTTAAAGTTTCCTCATGAGATGAACAATTAGCCATTTCAGAGCACATGTGGCCTTCTTCCCTGGGTCTCTTTTCCCAAGGGCAGGCTAGGCTACATGTTCTCTGCTCCCTGCTCCAGTCAGAGGAGGGGTAGCACTGTATTTACTAGCAGAGAAGATAATCATGCATATGGTTATGGAGGTGGCTACAGAGGTTCATTACGTGCCTATGACCTCTTGCTTAGTGAGATGCAGTGGGAAGTGGGGCAAGGAAGGGCGGAGGAGTGTGGAGGAATCCTCTTTAACTCTTCTGCAGGACCTGCAGCTGTAACGAGTAACTCAAAAGAAGTGCAAAAAGGCTGTGAAACATGACTATGTGTACAGTGCTTGGCTGTGTCTGACTCTTTGCAACCCATTGGACTTTAGACTGTAGCCCACAAGGCTCCTCTGTCCATGGGATTTTTCCAAACTAGAATACTGGAGGGGGTTGCCATGCCTCCTCCAGGGGATCATCACACCCAGGGATCAAACACGAAACTCCTACATTGCAGGCAGACTCTTTACCATCGATCCACCAGGGAAGCTCAAGTATATCCATATCTATGTCTATCTATATAATACACACACACACACACACATACACACACACACACACACACACACACACACACACACACACATATATATAGAGAGAGACCTTGTGTAAAAGGGCTGTTCTGTGCTAAGTCACTTCAGTTGTGCCCGACTCCGTGTGACCCTATGGACTGTAGCCCACCATGCTCTTCTATCCACAGGATTCTCCAGGTAAGAATACTGGAGTGGGTTGCTATGCCCTTCTCTAGGGAATCTCCCCAACCTTGGGATCAAACCTGTATCTCTTATGTCTCCTGCATTGGTAGGCGGGTTCTTTACCACTATCTCCATCATTCTGTTAAATATTTAGAGACTATCAATCTAAAATTTTCTAATAGGTCAGTTTTTAAATTTTGTCTTATGCTCTGGAAGCATTCTGATAAGAATTGCTTAATATAGAAAGTGCAACCACCACTTCTGTAGAAATATCCATTTGAACAAAGAAAGGAAACATACACTGCTCTAAGTGCATTAAGCCAACTTGTTCCATAAAGGGAGTTGAGATGTTTCTTGATAATATGTAATATGCCATCTTCTTAAAAAATAAGGATTTCCAGCTATTATCATACTTAGGTAATTAATTCTAAAATTTTTAATAGCTAATAAAGTTATAAAGGAGCTAAGGTAGGATTTTGGAATATTCTGTAACAGTATATAAAGAACTTGAAAGAGTGCTAAGGCTTGATATTATTCAAACAATAAAAAGTAAATCATCCATAATTGTAAAGGGTTTTTATCACAGTAATTAAAATTTACAAAATATTACTGCTGTGCAATTATGATAATGGTAATAAAATAGTTTTTTTCAGCAAGGTCACTGTATGAAATTTTGCTACAATAATACAGTCATTATTTTAGGAAATTAATTTCCAAACCTTTATCAACTGTATGAATGTTTCTACCTAGTTCTTTCTTTTTAATTCACAGAAGCAATATGTACTTTTCTAGAAGAATAAAGTTATGCTATCGCATTTTTAAATTCATAATGCATTTTTCAGAGTGTATACATACATACTGTCTTTTAGTCACTCAGCTGTGTCTGATTCTGTGACCTCATGGACTGTAACCTTCCAGGCTCCTCTGTCTATGGGGTTTCCCAGGCAGGAATACTGAATTGGATTGTCATTTCCTCCTCCAGTGCTTATGTACTGATGTACCTTAAATATGAATTTATCAGCTTTTTTCCATATTGAAAAATTAATCAAGACCTAACTTGAAAAGCTGTGCCCCTTTATAATAGCTGGCATTACTGAAATGACACAAATTGTGCCATGATCATAAGCTTTTGATCCAAGCCAGTGCATCCACATTACTAACAACCTGCAGGCCTTGTCTGGGTTTTCAGGGAGGTAAGTGTCTTTACATCTCCCTGTCACTCACTACTCCAGCTGTCCTGCTTCTGAGCTCATTTCTGTTAGCACCTCCTGGTCCTGAAGATTCAGCCTCTCTGACTTTCTCTGTGGCTACATTCAGAGCTTAGTTACAGGGATCCTTCAGCTTTTCCAGTGGCTTCCACTCTGGTCATCAAACAGCTCAGTCTAAACTCAAGTCCTGGTGAGCAGTAGTCTGCCTATGGGAACTCATATTGGATGGCCCCCACCTCCCAGGAGAGGGAAGCTCACAAACCCAGTTATCCTTTCTCATCCTTCTTCGCTTCAAAGGGCCTCACTGTTTCAAAACCTTGCCGCTATACACACTGTAAGACTATTTTTTAGAGGAGACGATACTAACAATTAAAAGTATCTCAGTACCATACGATCCCTCAATCCCACACTTGGGTTCATATCTGGAGAAAACTCTAATTCGAAAAGATACATGCACAAGAAGTTTCACAGAAGCACTGTTCACGAGAGCCAAGCCATGGAAGTAACCTAGGAGCCCATCAGCAGATGAATGGACAAAGAAGATGTGTATACAGTGGAATATTACTCAGCCATAAAAAGAATGAAATAGCACCATTAGCAGCAACGTGGTGTATCTAAATATTACCATACTAAGTGAAGTAAGCCAGACAGAGAAAGACAGCTATCATATGATATCACTTATATGTGGAATCTAAAAATATAATGCAACTGACCTTATTTACAAAACAAAAGCAGACTCGCAGAAACAGAAAACAAACATGGTTACCAAAGGAGATGAGGGAAGAGGGATAAGTTAGGAGCATGGGATTAGCAGACACACACTACTATATGTAAAATAGACAAGCAACAGGGCCTACTGTGGAACACGGAACTATATGCAATACCTGGTAATAAACCATAATGAAAAATAATCTGAAATACATATATGATAAATATGTATAAATAACTACTTTGCTGTATTCCAGAAACTAATGCGTTGCAAATTAACTATACTTCAATTAAAAAAAAAAGATAAACATTTAAAAAAATTAACAAAAGTAACTCAGTCACAGAAGGGCAGATTAATGAGAACAATTTACAGTGACACACAGTTATGACTTTATGCCTGGAAATATCACATTTTAGATTAAATACAGTATCAATGATGCATGCATTATATTAACATATTGTCAAAATAAGGTACAGGTAAGAAATGCTATGGGCTTCCCTGGTGGCTAGCATAGTAAAGAATCTGCCTGCAATTCAGGAGACCTGGGTTTGATCTCTGGGTCAGGAAGATCCCCTGAAGGAGGAAATGGATACAAAACCTCGAATAGCCAAAGTAATCTTGAGAAAGAAGAATGGAACTGGAGGAATCAACCTGCCTGACTTCAGACTATACTACAAAGCCACAGTCATTAAGACAGTATGGTACTGGCACAAAGACAGAAATATAGATCAATGGAACAGAATAGAAACCACTCCAGTATTCTTGCCTGGAGAATCCCACAGACTGAGTAGCCTGACAAACTACAGTCCATGGGGTTGCAAAGAGTTGGACATGACTGAAGCGACTTAACATGCATACTAGATCAAACCTCTGTGAACTAAAATTGACAATAAAAAGAGTCAATTCCCAGAAAATCTCAGTGAAAGATTGTCCAATACACAGAATCTTCCTCTAAAACTTCATATCAATATTTCCTACATTAAATTATATCCCAATATGCTCCTGTTTAAAGTCCATATCAATTTTCACACCCAAATAACCCACAAATTTGGTACACACAGTAAAATACAGTTCTACCTCATGAGGTAGAAAAAGAAATCTATTTCAGGTTTCTACTCTCAGTTTATTTTGAAAATAGTGATAAGAAAAAGAAACAGGTAGCTCTTTAATAAGATTTTGTAGCTGTGCATTAAAAAAAAAAAAAAAAAAAAAACTGTGAAAAAAATTGGCTTAAAGTCAACATTCAGAAAACAGAGATCCTGGCCCCATCACTTCATGGCAAATAGATGGAGAAACTATTTGCAGTGACAGACTTTAATTTTGGGGGCTCCAAAATCACTGCAGATGGTGACTGCAGCCATGAAATTAAAAGACGTTTATTCCTTGGGAGAAAAGTTATGACCAACCTAGACAGCATGCTAAAAAGAAGAGACATTACTTTGCCAACAAAAGTCCATTTAGTCAAGGCTATGGTTTTTCCAGTAGTCATGTATGGATGTGAGAGTTGGACTATAAAGAAAGCTGAGCACTGAACAATTGATGCTTTTGAACTGTGGTGTTAGAGAAGACTCTTGAGAGTCCCTTGGACTGCAAGGAAATCAGACCAGTCCATCCTAGAAGAAATCGGTCCTAAGTATTCATTGGAAGGACTGATGTTGAAGCTGAAACTCCAACACTTTGGCCATCTGATGCAAAGAGCTGACTCATTTGAGAAGACTCTGTTGCTGGGAAAGATTGAAGGTGGGAGGAGAAGGGGAAGATGGAGGATGAGATGGTTGGATGGCATCACTGACTCAATGGACATGAGTTAGAGTAAACTCCAGGAGTTGATGATGGACAGGGAGGCCTGGCGTGCTGCAGTCCATGGGGTCACAAGGAGTCGGACTTGATTGAGCAGCTGAACTAAACTGAACTGTGCATATGTTTTTTAATCATCCCCCAAATCTCTCAAGACTTCAGATAGATCCATGGATCAATTTCTAGCATCACAGTGAAATGAAATTCACACAGAGAGTAATTCATGTTCTTCCCAAGCTCTGCAAAATTGTTGACTTATTTCCTTCTGAGGTGATGAGTCTGCCTTTTTATCAGATGCTCTTCAGTCTTTTGATCCTATTATTTATTCTATTTGATTATCTCACATAGTTCAATATATTCCTGGATATCTCCTCTCATCAAATATATAGTATTGTAAGGTCATACATAGAGTATATTAGCTATTTAGATGATCTGAAATATCATATAATCTCATAATTTTAGACGTGATTTCATACTTCTAGTAACTAAAGTATGCATTTATAATAAAATCAAATTTAATGTTGACCTTTGGCTAAAGTCAACTCTTTTTACTTGACAACTGTAGAAGTCCATGGATGACTTCACTGCACTGCCCTGTTGTGGGTAAATGCATCTTACTGTAACTGCAATGATGGACCTTAGAGAGGACTTCAAAGATGGGAATGGGCCTAGAGAGAGAAGGGAATACCTCATAGAGACAAGAGGAAGAAGAATTAACTGAAGAAGCGAAGAGAGTCGTGACATAGGAGACGCGAGGGGACATTCTTTATTTGAGGAGGCATTGTTGGCTTTTGAGGCACAGGACTGGAATGTAGAGTGGTGACGAAGAGTGCAGTAGCTGCTCGGAATGCAGTCTAGTGCTACCGTGCCATCCATAGTGAGAGGGAAAAAACCACTGCCCAGACTCAACAGCATCTTTTTTTTTTTTTTTTTTTTTGAAAGAGAATAGACAGAATTGAGCACCTCCTTTGTGGCTCAGAAAATGAATAATGCAACTGCAATGAGGGAAACCTGGGTTTTATCACTAGGTTGAGAAGATCTCCTGGAGGAGGGCATGGCAGCCCACTCCAGTGTTCTTTTTTTTTTTCCACTCCAGTGTTCTTGCCTGGAGAATTCCATGGATAGAGGAGCCTGGTGGGCTGCATACCATGGGGTCACCAAGAACTGGTCACTGAGCGACTAAGCGACTAAGCACAGACAGAATTGAATCCAGCAAGGAACCAGAACTGTGCTATCAACATCAGGTGTGAGTGAAATTGCAGCTTGCCCTCCCTCTCCCACTGCGGACAATCCTTCAGTTTTACTGTCTCCCACCTCCTCTCCCTTCTCCAGACAGTAACTCTTCTTGCCTGTTCACTTGATGTCAGTCCCTGTGTGCCAGCTATTACACTGTAATATTGTACTTTCTAAGCACTGAGCTGTAAGATTAAAGATTTTTTTTTTACTTTTGTGTTTGTGTGTTATTTTTGTGAAAAGTATTATAAACCTTTGACAGTACTATATTATACAGCTGACTGTGTTAGTTGGGTACCTGGGCTAACATGACGGGCTTACAAACAAACTGGACTTTTGAATGTGCTCTCAGAACAGAAACTTGTTTTTATGTAGGGGATTTACTGTATTAGAAAAGAAGCAAGGTCTCAACTCAATTACTTAAGTTTCTCCCTCAATAAACTAAGTAAATTAAAAGTGAGTGGAAGTAAGAAAATAACAGCTATAAGAACATAAGTCAATAAAATTAAGAACAGAAAATCAAAACAGAAAATCAATCCAACTGAAAGTTGGTTCTTTGAAAAGAGCAATCAGATTGATACTGATGAAGAAAAATGAGAGAATAAACAACTTACCAACATCAGAATGGAAAATGGGCTATCACTATAGACCAGTTAGACACTGAAAGGATAAGCGAAATAAAACAACTAGAAAAAAAGAAAATCACCAACATAGCTGAAACCAAACCATTTTTTGAAAATCATAAACTACTACAACTCATTCAAGATGAAATAATTTTCATTGTCTTAAATTCATTAAAATAAAGGACTTAGTAATTAAATTCCTCTGTAAAAGAAATCCTTAGTAATAGATGATTTAATTGGCAAATCAAATAGTTTTAGAAAAGTTAGAATCAATTCTATAAGATTTCCTACAGGATGTAGTAAAAGAGAAAACACTTCTCAACCCATCTTATGAAGCCAGAATTACTCTGATACCAAAATCATACAAATACAGTATACATAAGAGAGAAAACTATTGTCTATGTCCTTTAAGACCAAAGCTCCAAAAACTTCCAGCAAAATACCAGGAAAGCAACACCAACATTACATAAAAAACAGAAACACATCACAAATAGGTGGGCTTAGTTCCCAGAATGCAACTTATTCAATATCCAAAAATAAATCAATATAATCCACCAACACACCATCCTAAAGATAAATACTCAGTGGTCATAATTTATATAGAAAATGCATTTAGCAAAATCTGACACCTGTTCATGATAAGATTTAAAAAAAAAAAAAAACTCTCAGAAAATCAATTGGAAAACCACAAAATCAGCTCAGTGAAGGAAGGTTAGTATTTTCAACAGATTGTGTTGAAACAATAAAAGTAGAAACTCAAACCAAACCAAACAAAATCTTGAACAAAATATTAAATCTCACACAAAAATCAAATCAGAAACAAAAACAGATCTAAATATAAAATATAAAGCTATAAAAATTTAAAGGAGCATAGGAGAAAATATTTGTGATTTACTATTTTCAGAGTAAGCATTAGTATACATATGTTGTTGCTGCTGCTAAGTCGCTTCAGTCGTATCCGACTCTGTGCGACCCCATAGACGGCAGCCCACCAGGCTCCTCTGTCCCTGGCATTCTCCAGGCAAGAATACTGGAGTGGGTTGCCATTTCCTTCTCCAAGTATACATATGTGTGTGTGTGTGTATATATATATATATATATTTGTTTCTAATAGTTGTTTCAAATATACATATTTGTTTCTAATATATTGATTTCTAATATCAGAAAAGATTAATTATTTTTATCTTTATATATATAATATCTTTATAATATTTTTAAAAGCAATATATTTTCCCTTTCTCAATACTTTCAAGGACACTATCTCATCTCTGAAATTTTCTGAGCATTGTATTTCAATATATACATGGCTCTAAATTACTGCTTCTTATACACAAAGAATATCTGGGCTTTGTTTCCATGAAAACTCTGTATTTGTTACAGTAGCAGCATCTTTGTTCTAATGAGCCTGCTCTTTGCATCATGGCTGGGTGGCTGTGCTCTGTGTATGCATCTGTGTGTATGTGTGTGTGCACACCAGCAAGTGTGTGTGCTGTGTGTGATAGTGAAGACAGGAAAGAGAAACCAGAAGACTAAAGGTGAATAACCAAAAGAAGACCACATGCTTTCTTCTCACTTTTGTGAATTTTCATCTCTGGATAATAATATAATTACTGTCTTTTATCATTATTTTAGAAAGTGTGTTTTACTCTTTTTTGTCATGACCCTCCTGATGGGCAAGAAACAGTCTCTCCAAACCTGGAAATGCCAGTGGCGTAACATTTTGCAAAGACTAGATAAGTGTTCCTTACATTTTCAGTTGTAGACATGCAAATATATCCTCAAAGGGCAAGGTGTTGTAGACATGCCACCAAATAACACAGGAAGGATATGTTTGTTAAAGAAATTACTTTCCATTATGTAGAAAAGGTTCATATTTGCCCATGAAAGGATTAATACATTTTCTAGTCTCATGACTGGTACAGTCTTGTGTTTTTTAAAGTCTTTCCTGAACTTGTTACAATATTGTTTCCATTTTATGTTTTGATGTTTTGGCCATGAGGCATGTGGGATCTTGCTCGCGGACCAGAGATCGAACTCACACCACTGCATTGGAAGGCGAAGTCAACCACTGGACTGCCAGGGGAGCTCCAACTAATGGATTTTTTAACAGGGACCAAAATCAAACTACTGATAGGTAGATTGATGTAAATATACAACAAATAAAAATGTTAATATATGACAAAGCGCATATATATATGCAGTAAAGTATGTGTGTGATTTGTTATTCAGTTATATGTTTATACATATTTCATACATATATGGAGAGGAAGAAAGAATGAGAAAAAAATTGTAATTGCTGCTGCTAAACTTTAATCTGAATGCAGCTAATATAAACACAGTAGCAGAGAGGGAATGATTCTTAGTTATTATACACAATGACCCCCATGTTGGGTCAGTTCAAGTAAAGAAAAGCTTGGTTAGTCTTAACCTAGAAAGCCATAAAATATGTTGAATGGATGCTTTTCAAGTGTGTGATAAGAAGGCATCATCACCACCGCTAGTAATATTGTCCCTGACCTCAGAATATCATTGAAGAGAGACCAACTGAATGCTTTAATTTCCACATAAACTGCTGATCACGATGGTTCAGACGTGCCAGATGGCAGCAGAAGTGATGGATGGTGTTGATGCCTCAGGAGAAATGAGCTACTAAAATTATATTATATTCAGCTGGGATTTTAAAACATGCAATATAAATAAAATCATTATTCCAGGGCAAAATGTTGCACCTCTTTATTTAATAGTGTGTTGGTTGAGGAGATGAGTATGTGCATTTGTTGTGTAAAAAGTGTGCTTTTCTGTGCCCAGGGATCACTCCAGTAGGAGAGCATAGTGCAGAGTAAGATCAAGCCTGCCCATCACAAGTCTGGGGCCAGAAGGAGGGAAGAGCACTCTCAGTGCCATTCAAATGTATGATAAAAGCACATCGCAGATCTTCCTCCACTTTCAATGAGATTATGTCTCATAAACCCACTATAAACAGGAAAAAATCATAAGTCAAAGATGCAGAATACTCCTCACCTACAGAGCATCAGAGCTTAGCACAGCCTAGCTTCAAGGTACTCAGAAAACTTAACATTAGCCCACAGCTGGGCAAGATCTTCTGACACAAAGCCTAGTTTAGAATAAAGAGCTGAATACATCTCATGTAATTTACTGAATACTGTGCGTGCATGTGTGCTCAGTTGCTCAGTAGAAACTGACTCTTTGAGGCCCCATGGACTGTATCCTGCCAGGCTCCTCTGTCCATAGAATTTTTCAGGCAAGAATACTGGAGTGGGTTGCCATTTCCTCCTCCAGGGGATCTTCCCGACCTGGGGATTGAACCCACATTTTCTGCATTGGCAGGCAATTTCTTTAACCCTGAACCACCTAGGAGGCCCCACTGAATACTATATTGACAATGAAAAACAGAAGGGTTGGGCTGTCTGGGTACAGACTGATTGCAAATGTATCTTTGTTTCCCCTGGTGATGGTGTGGCCCAGAAAAGACCCAAATTCAAAATATGAAGCACAATTTCTACTGAATACATACCACTTTCTAACAATTGTAATGTCAAAAAATCCTAAGTTGAACCACTATTGAGGAGAGACCAACTACTTTTTTTATTAAAAAACACGTAATAGACCATTAAAAATATTCTTCAAGAAATGCTGATATAGTTTCTCCCTAAATTTAAATTGTAAGATCATGATGTCTATATTAATTAATGATCTTGTTATTCTGAGGAAAGATTCTATCCAGCAAGAAGATACTCATTTGTAAATACAAGGAACAACAGACTCCATCTGTTTACTTTCATTTAGATGGAGGCATCTATTTGAACAGTCAAAGTTCGAATTGGCATTTAGTTTTAGTTCCACATTCAAGGAGTGAGCACAGAATTTCTTTACATCTTTCTCTAAATCTACTCTCAACTTCACAAATAAAGCAAACCCATGTTATACAAATGCATGTAATACACTTTCTTTTTCTTTTGGATGTATGTAACTAAATTCTAGCTTATCAATAGCTAAAGTTTGGGGAAAAAAATTTATTGGATTTATTTTAAAAAAATGTAGACCAAATGAGGCTGCATGATTTTCATGGCTCAAAAACACAGACCCTTGTACGAAAAGCAGAAAAAATAAATATGCCATTGAAATATAACTTTCCCTTGCCTTTTATGGTCCCTCCCTGACATACAGCATTTCTACATAATAGAAATTCCATAATATAATAAGTGCTTCCTTTGGGTATAGAGATAGTTACAGGGTGAGTGCAGACCCTGAAGACATGTTTTGCAGGAACAACTACCACCCTTTGCCATCCTCAGCTGCGCGGAGTTCCTACATCTCAACTCACTCACCACAGACCATGTGCAGATTCCCTGCCATGGGCATGAGACTACAGCAGTCATGCATATGTTCAGGGGATGGGGCCAAGTGGCTGCAGGCTAGGAGAGGGGCACGTGAGGGTCTGAAAACCCTTTCCAGGAGGCAGGGAGACTCGGGTAAAGCTCCAAGCCCAGAGTTAGTCCTCTTGTTTCATCCCATCTCATTCACAAAACAAATGCACAAACTTCCAGTTGTATGATAAATAAGTTCTGGAGATGTAATACACAACACACTGACTTTAATCAACACTCCTGTATTGTATATTGGAAAATTGCTAAAAAGTGAAGCGTGAAAGTGTTAGTCATTCAGTCATGTCCAACTCCTTGTGATCCCACAGACTGTAGCCCACCAGGATCCTCTGTCCACTGGGTTTTCCAGGCAAGAATATTGGCGTGGGTGGCCGTTTCTTACTCAGGGGATCTTCCTGCCCCAGGGGCTGGGTATCCTGCACTGCAGGCAGATTCTTTACCATCTGAGCCACCAGGGAATCCAGCAAAAGCTGCTAAGAGTGTAGTTTTTTAAAATTGTTATTATAGAAATAAAAATAAATTAAAAAAATAAAAATTTGCAACTTTGTGAGGTGATAGATGTTAACTGAGCTTACTGTGATAATCATTTTGCAATATATGTATATTTCAAATCATTGTTATACACAGACTAATACAATTTTATGGCAATTATAACAATAAAACTGGAAAATGAATAGTAAAATAATAAAATTTAGATAAAACTATTAAAATTTTCAAGGTGATATTCACTGACCATTATATCCCAGGCAGATGGCCCTTCCAGGTTAGGCAGAATAGGACTGCATTGGTCAGTAGCCCATGCAGCCAGCCCTGTAAGTATTTCCTTAAAATAATCAGAGCTTTTTAATGACTTTTGTGAAGGCTTCCTGGGGTGGCAGGGGTGAAGTATTAAAGAACTATTCTGCCAATGCAGGAGACTCCAGAGACTCAGGTTAGATACCTGGGTCGGGAAGTTTCCCTGGAGAAGGAAATGGCAACCCACTCCAGTATTCTTGCCTGGAGAATTCTATGGACAGAGGAGCCTGGTGGGCTACAGTCCATGGGGTCACAAAGAGTCAGACATGACTGATGACTGAGCACACACAGCCTATATGAATTAACCAGATTAAAAACATTATACCATTAAATATAACTTGATCACCTTCAAAGTTGTGATTTAGTAATAAAAAATATTTTAGGCCTTAGGATATAATTTTTATATTTTCACTGTATCAACAACATCAAAATTTCAGACTATTTGGAAAAGTTATATCCATTCACATAGCAGATGTTAACAGCCTACATTCCACAAAGCAGACATTTTGGGGGGATGGCAATAATAACAATCATCATTTAATCTCTATTAAGTATCCAAGCTCATGATCAGAACTGCCACTGTGGTTTGATTCTGCTTAGGTAATTGGCAAGTTTTCCTGAGCATAACATGCCAAGCAATGAATACAACATATGCAAATATAGCTAAACTAATTGCCCAAAGAATGACAATGGTTTCAATTACTCAGTCTTGAAGCTGTCCCACTCTCTGTACATGGGGCTGTGACTGAACCTTGATGCACATTCTGAGACAGGCAAGTCCTGTCTCAAGTGACAGTTCCCCTTGGCTGCGGATCTTGATTTTTACCAGTCCACTGCCCAGAGCACAAGAAAGATGAGAATGAACAAAGCAGGTAACAGAAAGGAAACCAAGGCCTCAAAACTGCAAATTACTGAATCCAAGGAATGCCACTTATTGCCTGGAAGGATTGTTATAAATGATATAGAAAACAACTGTAGCTGAAGATCCCTGGAGGAGGGCATGGCAACCCACTCCAGTGTTCTTGCCTGGAGAATCCCATGGACAGAGGAGCCTGGAGGGCTGGCTACAGTCCATGGGGACTCAAAGAATCAGACATGACTGAAGTGACTTGGTTCACACATAAGTATAGAATCCCTTCACCTGGAGACCACGTCACCTAAAGATGGGGCAGGTACTTTGTTGTTTAACGCATGTGGTGTCACATGTTCCCAGAGGTATCTTTATGTGATTATGCATTCAAGTAAGCAAACAATTAAAAAAAAAAAAAAACATCGTTCAGGAAGTTAGAGAATTAACTTTAGTAATAAAATATTGTTTTTGGCAGACTAAAATTCATTTGGTTTGAGGTAACCCCTTTCTTCTAAAAGATGGTTTCTAAACTAATGAGCAATGTGAAAAAGTTCTTTACTTTGATAGGAAACTTTCAATTCAGAGCTAGAATTTTAGAGAAGCAACAGATAGAGCACAACTTGTATTGATTATCTGCCTTGTGGTTTGAATGAAGGGCTTTAGCAAGTTATTTTGGAAACACTGAGGAAATTTGGTATAATCACTCACTTTTTCTGCTTCAGGAAAACATTATCCCTATTGATGAAAAAAAAAAGTATTTCTATACTTAGAACTTTAGCGATGATTAAGATCTATGTAGTAGATTTATAATAGTTGCAAAGTGTATCCATGGTCAATAACTAAACAGAAGATGGGAATCTCAGGATAGAAATATACATATATTTGAAAAGATATTAGTCATTTTCTTTGTCTGGAGTCAGATCTTTAGGTTACTGGAAGATGTACATATTTATAACTCAGACTTGAGGGCTTTTGTTACTTTAATACATTACATTTGCATTTCTTAGGTTCTAAAACAGATTTATTGTTCTTTAAAAGTAAAATATTTTGCTTTTTTAATGAAATATTTAATCCCATGAGATAAAATAATTTACATTTGTTTGGATTTTTTAAAATAGCTCTGTGTAGTAAATCATTTCTATCCTCAAACTTTTCCCCATTTTAGCATTTTGGATGACTAACTATCTCATGAGATCAAACATGAAAAATGACCTTCCTTGAAATATATTGATGGAAATGTCTTGAACAGAGGTCAAGCAAATGATCTGTTCCTTGATATTAGCCTTTCCAATACTATACCTTAATGATACACTTACTAAAATAGTATGAAGGCATTAAATATCACAACATCCATTGGATATAGCAAGCATCCTTAAAACTAACTCATGTACTTTTCATCCCTGAGTGATTTGTGTTGCAACTTTTATCGCATGTCTCCCACCCCCTTTCTTAAAGGGAGCAGATGTCACATTATTTGGGAACCACCATAAATACACATTTCTGGGGAGAATGCAATATCAATCCACAGTAATACTGCTTGTATAAATATTTAATTAGCAAATGGAAAATTCTATAAAACACCTCATGAGTAAGCAGTTAATATTTCTACCTCTTTGTGATTTCATTTATTTCAGAGATTCTTTCCTTATCTTGTTCATTTTATTAACACTTAAGACTTCTATATGCATCAAAATGCTAAAGATTTTGTATTCTTTTACTTCCATGCTTCCATCCTGAAGAGTATGGTTTGATTTCTACAAATGGTACATGTTTGTTTCAGAGGTACTTGTGAGAATAAGAACCTTGTGAGAGCCTCTTTTTCTTCCAAGTTACCATGACAACATTTTTATCCTCTCGCTGTGAGGACATAGTTCTCCATGGAGCCCTCACATCTTTGTGCATCTTCTGAGCAAAGGCATTAAGAGCTTATTATTACCATTGTTGTCTTTCCAGTACTATTTGTATAATGTACCTCTTAGAAGATAGAATTAGCTTCTCCCTTCATGGTAGAGGACAGATTTGTTAAAAAAAAAAAAAAACAACTTAACATAATATGTTTCCTACTGGCAAAGTTTAGGCATGTTTGTTACCAGCCTCCTGATAAGTTTGGGGTTTGCCGAGCTCAATGTTCCTCAGCTGTAACATACAGTCCCTCTGTGGACGGAATTCACCTGGGACTCTTGGAGTCCTGTGAGACTTGGGGAACAAGAATAACTAGAACAACTAGGTGAATGTGAAGTTTGTGCTGCCAGCTGTACCGTTGATGATAGAATCCTTTGTCTTTGACAAGGGGTGTCTTGTCTTCTACTGTAATAGCATCTATGAAACTAAGGCAGGCTACCTTTTTAGCTTGCCAGCAAGGTAAAATTTCACCCTTGCAGTTCTTTGCACTGCTAACATTCTATTGGTCTCTAAGGCAAATTTTAGATCAAAATATAATAAACAATATGGAGGAGACTGTGCAAAAGTGAGAATTAAAAATTTGTTAATGTATTAAATAAAAAGCGTGTGATTTAAAGACACTGTTAAATGTTCAAATATCATATGATATTGTTTACAGGTGGAATTTTAACAAAAAATGGTACAAATGAGCTCAAAACAGAAATAGAATCACAGTGTAGAAAACAAAGTTAGGGTTATGGGTGGGTAAGAGGAGGAGAGAGAACCTGGGAGATGGGGATTGAAACATACACACTACTATACAGAAAATAGATGACTAGTAAGAGCCACACAGGAAGTCTACTCAGTGCTCTGTAGTGGACTATGTGGGAAAAAAGTCTGAAAAGTGTGCATATATGTATATGATAACTGATTCACTTTGCAGTACAGCAGAAACTAATACAAGTCGTAAATCAATTATGTTCCAATAAAAATTTAAAAAATTGTGTCACTGATATTGAAACAATACTTTGTCCACCTGATGTGAAGAACTGATTCATTGGAAAATACCCTGATGCTGGGAAAGGTTGAAGGCAGGAGGAGAAGGGATGACAGAGGATGAGATGATTGGATGGCATCACTGACTTGATGGACATGAGTTTGAGTAAACTCCAGGAGTTGGTCGATATACAGGGAAGCCTGGCGTGCTACAGTCCATGGGGTCGCAAAGAGATGGACATGACTGAGCAACTGAATTGAACTGATATTGAAACAATATCAATCAAATACAATTAATTCTTTATTTGAAAAACTTATACAATATTAAGATATATAAATTCTTCATTTAAAAAGCATTATTTTCTTTGAAGGAAAAGAAAGAGTAGAGTTTGGGGACACCGACTCATTTTTTAGATCACCTGTCTCTCTACCATTGTTAAATTGGCTTCTTTTTGTTGTTACTGTACCATGAATATAGATATCTCATAAATAAAAATGTGAGGAAAAAAAACAAATAAAGTTACAAATACATCTTGCAATATTTAATCCAGACATTTAATTATATAGATAAGGAATTTCAAAACCATAATAAGACATGTATCATAAAGACAATAAATCAAAATTAAAAAAAAAAAAAACAAGGCGCGTGATTTCTGATCTAATGTTATCTAAAATTATACTGATAAAAATAAAAGGTCTCTGTTAAGGATTCCTGCAATGATTTGCTATTCCTCTGAAAGGCTGGAGTCTTTTCCTGAATCTGGGCTGGCCTTTTTGACCTGCCTGACCAAGAGAATATGTGGGAGTGAGCTTACGAACTTCCAAGGCTGTCATGAGAAGCTTTGAATCCTTTGCCTCGCCTTCTTGAGGCACTTGCTCACAGAGCCCTGACAGATCAGAGACTTGTGGTTCCCACATTAGAGATCAGGCAAAGCTGCCTGAGACTCACGTGGAGACAGAGCGGCTTGGCCAAGCCCATTCTGCCAGTCAGTCCTGCCAAGGTACCACACACGTGAGTGAAGCTGCCTGGACTCCTCAGGTTAGCACCATAGCCAGCCGAACACCAGGAGGGCGCATGTTCAGTCCATGGTGTCCTGAGCATCTGCTCTAGGAACCGCACACGGGCCCAGCTGAATCGTTCCTGACCAACCATATCCTTTGATATCACAAAGTCCTATTGCTTAAAGTCAGTGGTTTAGCATAACTCATTACATAATAGAGGATATCTAGGACAGTTTCTAAATTCCTTAAAAAATACTGTGCTTTTCTGTGCAGTAAAGCACTTTGATTTAAAATGTTAAATATATGGAGTATTAATAGTGTTTTTCTTTTTCCCATCCTCCTTTCTCTATTGGAAGCTTCTTGATCTCTTTTTAAATTAATCAGATAATATATTTCAGAGTAATGTTTAGAAATAATAGTTTCTCTCAAAGCTAAAATCTGCCTTAAGCGAATTTTTGCAATAAATCTCTTAGGGTTTATAATAAAACTGCCAACACACTCTTAAATTTATATGAAGTCCTTGGCAGTAGCTTTTTTTAAAATTTATAAATAGATTGTTATTAATTAAAATTAAGATGTCTGGAATTTGTCTCCTCATGTCTTAGGCATGAGTGAGAAAGAGCAGATATTTTTCATTGAGTAATTGTGATTTTTAAGTTAAATGCATTAACTATGTTTTAGAAGTCAAGTGTCATGCCTCAGCAATGATGGAGGGGGTAGGCAGAGCTAATGTCCATGTGTGAACTTTATAAGATAGTGACTCAAAATGAGCTTGGGTCCATATTTACATAGTATGTGAAATATTTCTGCATCTCATTTTATTTCTTTTTAATGGGGTATCAGCCCTAAAGGAAATAAATCCTAAATATTCATTGTAAGGGCAGATGCCGAAGTTGAAGGTTCAATACTTTGGCCACCTGATGTGAAGGGCAAACTTATTGGAAAAGAGCCTGATGCTGGGAAAGGTTGAAGGCATGAGGAGAAGGGAACCACAGAGGATGAGGTGGTTGGATGGAAATACTGACTCAATGGACATGAGTTTGAGCAAGCTCTGGGTGTTGGTGAAGGACAGAGAAGCCTGGGTGCTGCTCCATGGGGTCACAAAGAGTCGGGCACAATTTAATGACTGAACAACAGAGTTGTTTGCAATGCTTCATTAGTTTCCACTGTACAACAGTGCGAATCAGCTGTGTGTATACATATGTCCCCTCCGTCTGGGGCCCCCTCCCACCACTCCATCCCACCCCTCTGGGTCATCACAGAACGCCGAGCTGAGCTCCCTGTGCCGTTCAGCAGCTTCCCACTAGCCATCTAGTTTACCCACGATGCACATGTGCCAATGACACTCTCTCAATTCATCCCATCCCCCTTTCTCTCCCACACTCACCCATCCTTTCTTTATGTCTGCACCTCTATTCCTGCCCTAAAAATAGGCTCATTTTTACTACTTTTTCTAGATTCCACAAACATATGTGGAATAAAAATGTCATCAGAATGCTTTCAATTCAGCATCACCTTAGCTTTTTGCTAGATCTTGTGTGTTGTTTTATCAAAATTCAATGCATACAGTTCCATAGGTCTTGATGTGTTTGTGTGCATAGTTGATTTGTATAAAGATGGTGCTAAATCCATTAAAAAAGAGAGAGAGAAGAAAAAAAAGGTAAGCTTAGGTAAAATCACTAGATTGAGGTCCTGTCTTCCTTGTTATGAGCTGCAACCATCTCTGAAAGTGGTAAAAAGCCCCAGGTACCTAGGTAAGCCATGTATCCAGCTACTGATGTCTGTCTGAGGGGTTGTGGGTATGGCTAGTTATAGAATATGAAAGAACCTAGCAGAAGAAGATTTAGTGAATCGGTTCACATACACTTAGACTCTTCTCCTCTGGTTGTGAATATCCTGAGTGTAGAAAGTGTACAAAGTCAAACAATATGCCTGCGAGCCATATGACTTCTGCTCTGCTGTTGCTTTGCAGGCTGGTCAGCTTGCAGTGAATCACTACCTAGGCTTAGTGCTGTGGGGGGTTTTTGTGTCTTGTCTGTTTCATTTCCAATCTGAACCAAAGATCACTAATGCTTTTTAAACATATTAGACACAATCATTGCCTAAGTTATCACACAGTCTAGGTTAATTTAAGATCATATTGGCTCTAGAATCACAAGGGAAGATAAAATGGTAGGGAAAAAATCAGAAACAGAAAAATAGAAATTGGAAAAAATAAAATTAAAAAAGAAAGAAATTGGGTATATAATGTTGCATGATATAGCTTTTCTATTTAATTTGTTTATATACTGGGTTTTATTGACTTTTCAATCATAAATCAATCTTTAGTTCCTGAGATAATACCCTGGTCATAAAGCAATATATTTTTTTATGCATTGCCAATTTGTTAATGCTTAGTTTAGACTTTTTGCATTTATGTTTATGAAATTTATTGATCTGCAATTACTTTTCTTATAATATTATTGTCAGATTTTATAATCTAAAATATGCTGAGAATTGTTTTCACTTATTAATGAAAGTAAATTTAATTAATTAATTAATTGTTTCCACTTATTATTAATTAACTACTGTAAGCTTGGAATTATTTCTTCCTTAATATTTAGTAATACTCAGTAGTAGAGTTCCACAAACCTGAAGTTTTCTTTTTGGAAAGTTATTTATTTATTTATGAAGTCAATTCTTTTAAAAGAGAGAAAGTTTTCATTTCTCTCTTTTATCAGTTTGACAAGTTGTCTCTTTCTAGGAATTGTCTCACTTTGTTTACATTTTCAAATTTAAATATGCTTGCTATAATTTAATTTATGTGGAATCTTTACTGATACCCCATTTTTATTTCTAATTTTGTTCATTTATACCTGTCTTTTACTATCTCTGTTTTTTCAGGCATTTATCAATTTTACTACTCATTTTAAATAATTAACTTTTATCTATTATTAGTTTCTCTATTAAAAGTGATTTTGAGTATTGTTAACTTTTGCCTTTGTCTTAGCTTATTTCATCTTATTTTTCTTCAGGCATAAGCTTTCATTGTTTTTAACTTCTTGATTTGCATACTCAGATTTTTTATTTAAATCTTTTTATTTTTACACATTTAAAACTGCTAATTTCACCCTAAGCACAGCTTTAGATGTATTTAATGTTTTAATATACTTAATTTTAATACACTGAAAATATTTTCCATTATAATTTCTTGTTTGATGTGTTATTTAGAAATTTATTGATTTATTTTTCTTCATTTTGAAATATTCCTGTCTTTTAAAAACACTTATTGTTTAGTCAAGCAATTTAGTTATTTTGGTCAGAGAATATCCTCCCTATGGTTTAATTTATTTAAGATCTTTGAGACATTCTTTATTACTCCACAAATGATTAGTTTTTATAGAAATAATGCATGTAAGATTGGAAAGAGTATGGAGTATGTATTCTGAACTTTTGGGCAGGACATTTTATACCCAGGTCAGGGGTACAGAGAGTTCAGCTGAACATTTATTTACTTTTCATTTGCTCATGTTGTTCTGTCAGTTACTAAAAGAGGCATGTAAACAGTTCCCACTGTGAATGCGGGTGTGTATAATGCTCCTGTAATTTAATGAAGTTTTATTTAGATCTATCCTAAAGGAAATCAACTCTGAATATTCATTGGAAGGATGGATGCTGAAGCTCCAACATTTTGGCCACCTGATGGCGAGGACTGACTCTTCGGAAATGTGTTTGTTGCTTGGAATTATTGAGGGCAGGAAAAGAAGAGGACAACAGAGGGTGAGATTGTTGGGTGGCATCACTGACTCAATGGACATGAATTTGAGCTTATATCTATCAAAGTTGTCTGCCTTAATGTTTGGCATTAGCATAGATTTAATAGGTCTTTAGTGCATTTTTTGCACTATACATTTTTTATACTTATTTCTTTAGATTTTTTTATTTTTAATTAATTAATTTATTTTAATTGTAGGATAATTACTGAGGCCATGTCCTTCTACTCTGCCATCCTGAACAGGAATAGGCGCCTCAATTACCTTTTGATATTGATTTCTTTTTTTTAATTCATAGCTTTTAAAAATTAATTAATTAATTTTAATTGGAGGTTAATTACTTTACAATCTTGTGGTGGTTTTTGCTCTACATTGACATGAATCAGCCACAGGTACACTTGGCTTTGAGTGCCCTGCTTCATGCATCTAACTTGCCCTGGTCATCTATTTTGCATATTGTATATACACGTTTCAGTGCTATTCTCACATAGCATCCCACCTTCACCTTCTTTCACAGAGTCCAAAAGTCTATTATCTACATCTGTGTCTCCTTTGCTGTCCTGCATGCAGGATCATCTTCATCATCTTTCTAAATTTCATATATATGTATTGATATACAGTATCTGTCTTCCTCTTTCTGACTTACATCAACTCTGTATAATAGGCTCCAGGTTCATCTACCTCATTAGAACTGACTCAAACGTTCTCCTTTTTATAGCTGAGTAATAATCCATTGTGTATACATACCACATTTAATCTCAATGTTTACATGTAATTTTATTTCAGTTTTGTCTTTGAAAAGAAGCATATCTTTTATCAAAAAATAATCTGATCTGAAAATCTCTGCTTTAAATTCCACTTTTTGTCAATTTACAATAAATGTAACTAAGAACATACTTTGGTTGAGATCTACTATCTAAATACTTAATTTCTATTTGTTCCCTTTTCTGTCTTTTGTGTATTACTTTACTTCTTTCTCTATTTTTCTCAGAGTTTTTTTCTATCTCATTTATTTTTTTACCTCAGTTAGCTTGTAAGTTTTGGATTATTTAGTGTTTTATAAATTAAAAATTGGAGTAGGCATCCTTGACTTATGAAGACTAGGACATCTTTCTATTCTTGTCTTGTAATGACAATGAACAAATTTTCCAGCTTTTTTACCCCCTTATTCCCTATTGCCATTTTGCTATTAAAGTTATATATTTTAAAAAATACAATCAATATTATTCATATTATATGTTTACCCACATATTTCTTTTTATAATGCTATATTCCTTCTCACAGTCTCTGCTTCCATGGGATAATTTTTCTGTTTCAGAGCTTGCTTTAATGATTCCTTTAGCATAATTTGGTGGTGTCAAATTACATCAATTTCTCTTTGACTGGAATGTGCCAATGTGCTTTTATTTTGGGAGCAAATGACATTTTCATCTGTTTATTTGGTTATCACTTTGAAGATGTCATTCAGTGGTTTTCTGTTAAGAGGAAGCTGCTGTACTTTTTGATGCTTCTTGTTTTGTTGTTGTTGTTACCCCCCAAATCTGCTCATCATCTCTAGTCTCCTGCAGTGGTAACAGTCTCTAGATAGGTCTGATTATCTATCTTTTCTAGGGTTCATACTGCTTCCTGTTTTGTTGGTTTCTGATCTTTCAGCAGTTTTGACAATTCATTGACCATTATCACTTAATATATTGTTTTTCCTTGATTTTCTGTCATTTCTTCTTCTGCAGTTATAATTAAATATTCAAGAACTTTTCACCTGCCCCATATTTCTCTTAAGTTTTTCTCTCTGTTATTTCTTTGTTGCCTTGTCTTTCTCTCCAAATATTTTATACCATTTATTTTTAAATTCCCCAAATTCCCATCTGTGGTATTTTCTAACCTTCTATCTGTGGTATTAAACACGCATACTGAGCTTTAAATTAAATTTACTTTACTCTTTCACTCTATGCTACAGTCCTTCTTATTTAACATAGATGCAGAGTAAATCAAGCAAAATGCTAGGCTGGATGAATCACAAACTGGAGTCAGAAATCAAGATTGTCAGAAGACATATCAACAACCTCAGATATGCAGGTGATAACACTTTAATGGCAGAAAGTGAAGAGGAACTAAAGAGACTTCTGAGTGAAGGTGAAAGAAGAGTGGAAAAACTGGCTTAAAACTCAACATACAAAAAACGAAGATCGTGGCTTCCAGTCTCCTCACTTTATGGAAAATAAATGGGATAAATGTGGAAACAGTGTCAGATTTCATTTTCTTGGGGTTCAAAATCAATGTGAATGGTGACTGTAGTCATGAAATTAAAGGAATTTTAGAAGAATAGCTATGAAAAACTTAGTGTATTAAAAAGCAGATACATCACTTTGTCGACAAAGGTCTGTAGAGTCAAAGCTATGGTTTTTCCAATAGTTATGTATAGATTTGAGAGTTGAACCATAAAGAAGGCTGAGCACCAAAGAAAGGAGAACAGTGTGGAGATTTCTTAAAAAACTGGAAATAGAACTGCCATATGATCCAGCAATCCCACTCCTGGGCATACACACTGAGGAAGCCAGATCTGAAAGAGATACGTGTACTCTTTGCAGTGTTCATTGCAGCACTGTTTATAATAGTCAGGACATGGAAGCAACCTAGATGCCCATCAGCAGACAAATGGACAAGGAAGCTGTGGTACATATACACCATGGAATATTACTCAGCCATTAAAAAGAATTCATTTGAATCAGTTCTAATGAGATGGGTGAAACTGGAACCCATTATACAGAGTGAAGTAAGCCAGAAAGATAAAGACCAATACAATATACTAAGGCATATATATGGAATTTAAAAAGATGGTAATGATAACCCTATATGCAAAACAGAAAAAGAGACACAGATGTACAGAACAGACTTTTAGTGTGGGAGAAGGCGAGGGTGGGATGTTTTGAGAGAACAGCATTGAAATAAGTATACTATCAAGGGTGAAACAGATCACCAGCCCAGGATGGATGCATGAGACAAGCGCTCAGGGCTGGTGCACTGGGAAGACCCAGAGGGATGGGATGGAGAGGGAGGTGGGAGGGGGGATCGGGATGAGGAACACATGTAAATCCATGGCTGATTCATGTCAATGTATGGCAAAAGTCACTACAATAAAAAGAAAAAGAAAAAAAAAAGTGTGGTGCTGGAGAAGACTCTTGAAAGTCCCTTGATTGATTGATCAAACCAATCAATACTAAAGAAATCAACCCTGAATATTCATTGGAAGGACTGTTGCTGAAGCTGAAGCTTCAATACTTTGACCACCTGATGGGAAGAGCTAACTCATCGGAAAAGACCTGATGCTGGGAAAGATTGAGGGCAACGGAGGATCAGATGGTTGGATGGCGTCACTGACTCAATGGACATGAGTTTGAGCAAACTCAGGGAGACAGGGATGGACAGAGAAGCCTGGTGTGCTGCAGTCCATGGGGTCACACACAACTTAGTGACTGAACAACAACATGACATAATGATTTGACATTTGCATATTTTGTTTAATGACCACCACAGTAAGTATAGTTAATTTGATTGTTTTTTATAGCTTTTAATTCTCTGCTGAAATTTTCCATTTTCCAGTTATGGCTAGAAAAAATAATTTCCATATGGCTACCATACAGACTTTCTTATCCTCCATCTGAGCCTGGAACTGGGAATTCAAGGCTTTATATTTATTCTATTGTTTTCTTCTTTGAGTACCTTTTCAGGGCAATTAGAGGCAGTTTGAATTTCTATAATAATGGTAATCATTGCCACAGGAAAGCATCTTTCTAATGTGTTGTCATCCATGAGCCCACCACTCTAGTAGAGAATAAGTTATGATTTAAACAATCATGGTGCTACTTCATAGATGAATTATCTGCACCTCACATCTCCCTGGCAAGGATGTAATCTTTGAGTCCATCAACTATATTAGACACTCAATGCCAGAATCTCAATTTGAGGGACTGATTTCTGGGCCTACTCTTCATTTCCAATGAATTAAGCTTTCAGTTCAGTTCAGTTCAGTCACTCAGTCGTGTCTGACTCTATGATCCCATGGACTGCAGCACGCCAGGTCTCCCTGTCCATCACCAACTCCTGGAGTCCACCCAAATTCATCTCCATTGAGTCGGTGATGCCATCCAACTATCTCATCCTCTGTCATCCCCTTCTCCTCCTGCCCTCAATCTTGCCCAGCATCAGGGTCTTTTCAAATGAGTCAGCTCTTCACATCAGGTGGCCAAAGTATTGGAGTTTCCGCTTCAACATCATTCCTTTCAATGAACACCCAGGACTGAGCTCCTTCAGGATGGACTGGTTGGATACAGGACACAAATGATCCACTTAAAGGGTATAACTAAAGAGAGTTTAATGAAATGTTCCCAGAGTTGTGGAGAGGGTTAAAAAAGCAAATGATTATTAAAGGCCAGGTCAGTCAACAATGAAAACCATAATAACTCCCCACTGGGACTGCAGGGGATAATGAAATTTATAGCTAGAGAAGGGGCAGGAAGAGGAAAAGCTGAGAGAAACCATCAGACAAGTGGTGTCAGCGAGGCAGGAGGGAGATGCGTTTCAGGTACAATGGATGCTCTGACTTTTCCATTCCCTTGTTCTTGGATATTCTGACTCCTCTTAATGGACAAACTTAATGGAAAGTTATAGATCAAGGGAATCTGAGAAATGTAGCCAATGGAATGCAGCCTCTTGCAACATAAACCAAGTCAAAATAGGAGTGATCTACTTGGGAAGAGAGAGAATAGCCAAGATATATGCCAAGGCAGAAAAATAAGCTTTCACTATATTTTAACTGTATTTTAATGTATTAACTATGTATTAAATATACTATATAGTGGCAAAGAGTTGGACACAAAACTGGGTGATTGAACAACAACAAATTATATAATGTATAATTAATATATTAACTGTATTTTTAATGGGCATGAGTTTGAGTAAACTCCAGGAGATAGTGAAGGACTGGGAAGCCTGGCATGCTGCAGTCCATGGAGTAGCAGAGTCAGACATGACTGAGTGACTGAACAACAGCATACTTTTAACTGCATCATAACTATCACTTTTACAGAAAATTAATTCAGGAACTACTCAACAAATATTAAGATTGCTTTCCACGCTTTACTTGTATTTCATTTTCTTAATCTTGTTCATCTCTACTTTTCCCCCCACTATCATTTATAATGCTTACTTCTAATCCATCATGGGTGCATTCATGAAAATTAATAGATTATTTCAAATGATTTTACCTTTTTACAGGATCTTTTGAAAGCATCATTTATATCAATGATTCTTACTACATATTAACTTCTGAAATCTGTAGTTCTGTAATTACAAGTACTGTAGCTATTTTAGACTATTAATATTTATTGTATTTATTTATTTATTTGGCTCTGTTAGATCTTAGTTGTGGCATACAGGGTCTTTGAGCTTTGATTGTGGGATCTAGTTCCCTGATAAGGAATCGAACCTGGGCCTCCTGCACTGGGAGTGTAGAGTCAGCCACTAAAACATCAGGGAAGTCCCTAGGCCACTAATAGTTAATTCAATTAGAATAAATTATTTCCTCAGTGACACTGACCACACTTCATTTGTTCAGAGTTGTTTGTGGCTAAGGCTGACATGCTGGACGTTGTGGAGAGCCCCCTTTCATCTTCACAGAAAAATCTGTTGGACAGTGCTAGAATAAACTGCTCACCCTTTCACTGCACTGGAGTTTCCCTTCTTCAAGTCATTGATGATTATCACATTAGCATAATAAGGAAGAACAAATTTGACTCCATATTTGAACTTTTTAAGAAGAAGAAAAGGGAATATTATTCTAGCCAATTTGAGATTTATAACCTGGAAAGCAGATTCTCAGGAAGCTCCAAGAAGTGTCCCATCTGTTAAAAGTCAAAGGCCTAGTCATATACATTTTATAGACAATGCATCATATATCAAAATGACATGCTGATGTGTTATATAAAGTTCACAAAGGAGATAGAATCCAGGTAAACACATGCAAAGCAAACAGCAAGTCACCATGGCCCCCTATAGAGCTGCTAAAGAACATTATTCTTTTTAAAAGTTACTAAGGCAATGTTGGCTATAGCTTAAAGTAAATAATGACCCACGATTTCCCTGGTGGTTTGGTGGTGAAGAATTAGTCTTACGATGTAGGAGATCTTTTAAGATCCCACATGCCACTGAGCAAGTAAGCCTGTGGCTGAAACTAGAGTGTCCATGCACTGCATTGACAGATTCTGCATGATGCAATGAAGAGTCCGAGAGCTCTAATTAAGACCTGACACAGCCTAATTAATTAAATTAAAAAAAATAATGCCCTATACCCATGAAAAAAATCACAGTGACTTGTCACCTTTTTGCTTTACCTCTTAACTCCCTCCTCTTTGTTCTATAAAAGAAACTAGCATCCAAACCTGGGTAAGATGGTTCTCTGGGACACCAGTCCACCCTATTTTCAGTCTTCTGGTTTTCCAAATAAAGTCAATATTCTTTGCCTCAACAACTCTTCTCTCCATTTATCAGCTTGTCATGTGGCAAACAGTATGAGCTTAGGCATGGAAACATTAATAAGTCCATAGATGACTTCCATCATTTTAATCTTAAAATTGTGTCAACCTCTACAATATTTGACAATCTAAAGTACTAACGCCTTAATTCTCTTTATTTTCCTCCCTTATCATCTTACTCTTCTGGTGTACTTGATACTTCCCAGATCTACCCTAGAATTAGCCTATTCTCAGGATTGCTGAAAATTATTTTCTAGTCTTTACTATGTAAGTATATATTTTGTATGTAAGTATATACATAATTTTGGAGGAAGTAGAACAGCCTGTTTGGTTGGAATGTTACCATTATTATTTTTATTATTATTAAATTTATTTATTTTTAATTGGAAGATAGTTGCTTTACAATATTATTTTGGTTTCTACCATACATCAACATGAATTAGTCATAGGTATATATATGTCCCAGGCTTACCTGGTAGCTCAGACGATAAAGCGTCTGCCTACAATGCGGGAGACCCGGGTTCAATCCCTGGGTATGGAAGATCCCCTGGAGAAGGAAATGGCAACCCACTCCAGTATTCTTGTCTGAAAATTCCATGGACTGAGGATCCTGGTAGGCTATAGTCCATGGGGTCGCAAAGAGTCGGACACGACTGAGCCACTTCACTTCACTTCACTTCACTTCATACATATGTCCCTTCCCACTTGAACCTCCCTCCCAACTCCCATCCCATTCCACCTCTCTAAGTTGTCACGGAGTACCTCATTTGAGCTCCCTGCATCATACAACAATTCCTATAGGCTATCTAATTTTACATACAGTAATGTCTATGCTTCAATGCTACTCTTTCAATCTGTCCCACTCTCTCCCGCCCCTCTTGTGACCACAAGTCTGTTCTCTGTGTCTGCATCTCCATTGCTGCCCTGCAAATAGATTCATCAGCACCATTTTTCTAGATCTCTTATATATGGATTAATATATGAGATTTGTTTTCTCTTTCTGACTTACTTCACTCTGTATAGTAGGATCTATGTTCATCCACCTCATTAGAACTGACTCAGATGTGTTTCTTTTAATTGCTGAGTAGTATTCCATTGTATATATGTACTATAGATTCTTATCTTAAGTCTCTAATGAACCTCAAAACCCATTTCCTTGTTCTATATGTATTATCTACCAATTTATTATTCCCAATGTCACTGTTATAATTTTCCCACTGGAATTCACAATGGCACACCAAATAATTACACAATGTGGTACCTCCCTATCTTTCTAGTTTCATCTCTTATTTTTTCCCCAGAATAATTTAGCTCATCAATTATAAGGAATACTTCAAGTTCTTCTATGTGTAGTCTGTCTTCTCCTTATTTGGATTTTTTTTCTTGTCTTAAACACTTTATGCATATTCCCCAATTTGATGTCCCAGTTCACCTTACAAACTTTTAATTGTATCTCATTTTAGGTTCATGTTACTGAAATGAATAATTACATTAAAAAAATCAAACAACTTGCCTGATAATTGGCATGGCTTATATTTATCACAAGTTTCTTTTGTGAATATTTGTGACTATGTGTCTGGTTTTGCTATTTAAGGGACAAAATTAAAATAAATAATGTAAAGCACCCATGTGATATAATGCTAGACCTACTGATTTCATCCTTACTTAGTGTGTGTGTGTGTGTGTGTGTGTGTGTGTGTTCAGTCGTATCAGACTCTTTGTGACCCCATGGACTCCTCTGGTCCGTGGCCTTTTTCAGGCAAGAATTCTAGAGTGGGTTGCCATTTTCCTCCTCCAGGAGATCCCCACAACCCAGGGATTGAGCACACGTCTCTTGCCTATCCTGCACAGGCAGGCAAATTCTTTACCATTAGCACCTAGGAAGCCCATCCTCACATAGGCATGCAGGCAATTCACCAGGATGCTCTAGTTGCCATGGTATACGAGTTATGCTCATCTGTCACCACAAAGTGTTGTTACGCTGCTGCCTGCTGCCTTGGTATATGTAGAGACAACAAATGGCAGATATATCATGGCCATGAAATAGTGTCCTCTGCTGATATTGATAATACACTATTACTAATTGTTTTTGTGACTGGATTGAGAGATACCAGAAATGACTGATCTTGACAGTATGAAAAAGAAAACATGCATGAGAGATTAACTTTTATTTTCAAGTTTTGCTAGCTAGTAGTCATTTCTCAGTGTTATTTTATTTATTTATTTTTTTTACAGAAGTGGTCCTTTGATATATCCATCTTTCTGTCTTACAATGTAGCTTGAAAGAGCTATTGATCACCTTTTTGCAGTTATGTAAATAATTGAAATATATATATATGTATGCGTGTGTGTGTATGTGTGTATATATATGTGTGTGTATGTATATATATATCAGCCCACTGAGACAGTTTCAGTTATTATATAATTTTATGAACAATGACACCTACTTACTAAAATTTCCCATTGAATGTTTATACAACTGTCCTAATTCTCCAATCTTTCCATGTTCTTATTTCTTGTCATGATCTTAATTATGTCTACTTCTGTTTATTCAAATTTCAGGCATATATAACATTGTTGGGAATTTAAGAAACTTATATTAAATTTTAATTTGGGGAGATTTCCTACAGAGAACCACATATCACATTTTAGAAGAAAGTTACTTTGATTGCCCCACATAAAATTTAGATTGTTATATTGGTTCACTATATACCAATAATTCATTCCTGAGTATGATGATGATATTTTACATGTTAATTCTTAAACACATGCAGTGAAAAATAATTTCAGCAAATTTTTTTAAACTTCTAAAGTATTGTTTTAAAGTATTTATTTTGCATTGGATCAATATGCAAATACTCTGCATTACATATACCTCTCCCAATATGTGTATTATTTTTATATTTGTATTGACAGTAGGAAAAAATTTCAAATCTGTATGTCTAATGAAATTTTAATGAAATTACCCTTATGACTACTAAAAGTAAATATTTTTAGTTTGTTATTATTCTAAAAGAGTAATTTCATGAAAATGTCAAATATCTTTTAATAAACATAAATGAAAGAATATCTTCTTACCAGGAAATGAATAGCTATAATAAACTTTCAATAAATATTGAATAATTGTTCTTCATTAATGCAGCTCCACCAGAATACCACAAACGGATTTCTTTCCTATTTGCATAACATGTCCTCAAATTTCTAATTTATGTGTGATCCTACCAGCTACATGTTTTAAGGCAAGGATCACTTTGCCATACTAGAAAACATACATGTTTTCTAGCATGTGCTATCTAGCTTGGCCCCAAATGCTGTTTGATAATTTAAATGAGAATGATTTTTCAATTGGCATAACCTTTAAACACTTTACCCTCTAAATAATCTTTGGAAATCACAGAGAGGAAGCTGTTTTACCTCTTAGAGAAAAACTTTGGGGATGCTCACAGTTGGGTTTAAATCTTTGGTTCTCTAACTACTAATTATATCACATGTGCTATACCTAAGAGTTACCTAAGATTTTTTACATACACCACTCCTCCGATGAATGAAGATGTAGAACTCATAGTAATGTTTGAGAACAGCTATGCTAATGTTATAAAGCAGTTTTTAAGGTTCATGATTGCAGGACATTGCAGTGGTAGTGATGATTGTGTTTGTAATTAGTACAATGAAATGTAGTTACACTGTATAAATAATATTCAAGGAATAGCTCAATATTAAGGAAATTTTTAAACATAATAGATTATCTATCTACCTACCTATGCTTCTTGGACAAATGATACTTTATAGGAGTGGGAGCAGATAAATGCATCAAGAGTTCTGAAACTCACAACTACAATTAAGTTAGTTTTTTTTTTTAATTTATTTTACTCCTTAGGGAATTGAGACTTGCAAATTCTCATAAAATTTGTAAATGATGGAACCACTGTTTTCATCCAGGTTTGACTGGTTCCAAAATGTGTTTATCTCCAGATTGTACCATCTCGCCTCCTTATGGATTCTGACCTTTCACGATGGTATTAACAACATAATGATTTGTAAGAGATTGAAAAAAATAGTACTGCCTTAAAGAATGTGTTAGGCCCGTGTCCTTGTAGTGGTAATTATTTTGAGATTAGTTAGTTAAATGCTATACGGGTTCCCTAGTGGCTCAGATGGTAAAGATCTGCATGCAAGGCCGAAGACTTGGGTCAGAAAGATCCCCTGGAAAAGGGAATGGCTACCCAGTTTAGCATTCTTGCCAGAGAGCTCCATGGACAGAGAAGCCTTGTGGGCTACAGACCATGGGGTCTCAAAGAATCAGACATGACTTAGTGACTGACACTTTCTCTTTCACTAGGTACAATTAAGCTGATAATTTTTAACAAATGAATAATGGTAGGTAAGCATATGAAAAAATACTCAACATCACTGTTAGAGAAATGCTAATCAAACTGCAATGAGGTATCGACTCACACTGGTCACAATAGCCATCGTCAAAAAATCTACAAGTAAATGCTGGAGACAGTTGGTAGAAAAGGGAGTCCTTCTACACTGTTGGTGGGAAGATAAATTTGGAGAACAGTAAGGACGCTCCTCAAAAAACTAAAAATAGCTATCATATGATCCAACAAACCCACTCCTGAGCACATATCCAGACAAAAAATGTAATTAAAAAAGACATATACACCCCAGTGTTCACAGCAGCATTATTTATAATAGACAATATGAGGAAATAACACAAGCACCCATCGACAGATGATTGGCTTAAGAAGATGTGGTGTACACACACACACACACACACACAGAAGAATATTACTTAACCATGAAAAAGAATGAAATATTGCCATTTGCCACAACATGGATGGACCAAGGGGATATTATACTTAGTGAAGTAAGTCAGACAGAGGAAGGTAAATACCAGATTATACACTTACATTTGGAATGTAAAAGAAGTATACTACAAACGAATGTATATAAAAAAGAAACAGACTCACAAGACATAGAAAGCAAACGTCATTACCAATGGAAGAGGGACACATTAGGAGTATGGGATTAACAAATACAAACTGCAGTACATGGAATAGAAAAGCAACAAGGACTTACTCTATAGCACAGGGGATTAAGTAAGTAACCTATAATAGAAAATAATCTGAAAAAATGCATATATAACTGAATCATTTTGCTGTATACTTGAAACTATTAAAACTATTGTAAATCATCTGTATTCAACAGAAAGGGAATAATTATGATTGGTAGAGATACAAGGCAATTTTATTTGGAGCTTATACTTAAGCCTTCGTGAAATAAAAGTCTATATGGAATAAAAAATAGGTTATGGCAACTGGATGGCATTTGAATTACTAAAAATGTACCAGAAAAAGTTCTCACCAACACTGAGAAAAACTTCTCTGTATCTCTAAGTGGAAAAGAATCATTATAAATATTTTACATAAAATCTTGATATTATAGAGCATTTTTATGAGTACAGCTTGAATTTAGGAACTTGTATGGAAAAATGTATTTTTTCCTATTAATAAAAAATACCTTAGAGTAATGAGGCTTCTCTAGTGGCTAAGTTTGTAAAGAATCAACCTACCAATAATGCAGGAGACCCAGGTTTGATCCCTGTGTCTGGAAGATCCCTTGGAGAAGAGAATGGCAACGCACTCCAATATTTTTGCCTGGAGAATTTCATGGACAGAGGAGCCTGGTGGGCTACTGTACATGGGATCACAAAGAGTCGGACACAGTTGAACAACTAACACTAGAGTAATGAAGTCACAATTCAAACAAACGCAGCAGATATTATTGTCAATGAGGTTTACTTTTATATGGGCTTCCCAGTTGGTTCAGTGAAAAAGAATCTGCCTACCAATGCAGGAGATACAGCTTCCATCCCTGGGTCAAGAAGATCCCTTGAAGAAGGAAATGACAACCCACTCCAGTATTTTTGCCTGGGAAATCCCACGGACAGAGAAGCCTGCTAGGCTACAGCCCATGGGGTTGTAGAAGAGTCGGAAATGACTGAGCAACTAAACAACGGCAACAGAATTTTCTATACACACGCTTTAACTAGAAACAAACCACTATTTAATAAATGTTTAGTCTATCATTATTCTAGTTGAAATTTGGTTTTGCCTAAATCTTTTATGTTAGAGGTCATTCTCTGGGGGAGAGGGACTATTTGCATAGGCATGAAAAGTCACAGCTCTACTTAATGTAAATAAATACTAAAAGGGAGTTGTTCAAAATGGAGATGTATCAGCTGTCAATATATTAGAACATCATGGTGGATATTTTAAGGTTTAAATGACTAAGGCAATTAGAGCCTCTTTCTATTGTTTTATTTTAAATTTTATTTTTAAATGATATTCTCCATAACATAATGTTGGTAGTTTTCAAATTCACAACAAATTCAACCACACTTCTTTCAAAAAAATTTCTTGTTCTATAAAATGTGTACTCTTCAATGCCTTTTTTACTTCATTTTTGGGAACTGATGGAGAAATAGTTCCATATACAATTTAATGATAAATTCAAATTAAGTGTGACCACTCTACAAAAAATTGTAAAACCATTCAATTCTACAACGATATACTGTTACATATTTAGATTAATGAGTTAATACAGTAGTCTCAGCTACTCTGTAGATAAAACTATGATGAATGTTAATTACCCTTAAAGAAAAATCAAGAACTTGATCTATTTGAACCACAGTAGAAAGTTGATAGAGTTGGGAAAATATCTGTCTTCTGTTTCATAGAGGTGACTGTCTTACAAAATATTCACTATTAAAATTAGAATGCTTTGAGTCAAAAGTGAAGGGAAAAGGAGAAGGGGGCGATAGAGGATGGCATGGTTAGATAGCATCACTGACTCAATGGACATGAATTTGAGCAAGCTCTGGGAGATAGTGAAGAACAGGGAAGTCTGTTGTGCTGCAGTTCATGGGGTCACAAAGAGTCAGACACAACTTAGCGAATGAACAATAAAATATTCTATCTATCTAGCATTTAATGGAGAACACCCCTGCTTTTAAAGAAAGGCTCATTTTTTGTTTGATCTTGTATTTATTTTGATCCTCCTTAATTTTAAAGTGACCTTAAGCTGGGCCTCTGTGATCTCGATTAGATGTCTGTGCCGAATTGTCTAGTTTACCTCATTTAGGGTAGAAAGACAACATTCACAGCTTATTGACTCTGTAGGTCTACCATGATAGATCAAAATCACGGACAGTGATATGAAAGCCAGTTTCTCTCATTACACACAGGCACGTGCGAGCACACACACACAATTTATTGCATACCTCTTCAGGCAAGTCAGTGTACTAATCTGTTATTTTCATATTTTCTACAATGAACATATACCATGTGATAGGCCTTTGAAAAGAAAGACTCTGAGAATGAGAGTATATTAAATCCATCATAAAGGTTATGCAAGTTTGAATATGAGAAGCAGAAATAAAGTCACTGTATATTAGATGGGAAAGCTGGAGGAAATGCATGGGATGACTGAGCTCACAGCGGTTGCTGGTGTTCAGTCACTTAGTCATACCCAGCCCTTCTGCAACCCTATGGACCATAGCCCACCAAGCTCCTCTGTTAACGGGACTTCCCAGGCAATAATACTGGGGTGGGTTGCCATCCCACCCAGGGATCAAACCCGTATCTGCAGCACTGCAAACAGATTCTTTACCCCAGAGCCACTGGGGAAGTACCAAGAACTCACAGAAGTATCGATTAATATACCCCTGAATCAGTTACTGCAATTGACCTAAAGATCAAAGCAAAAAGCCAAGCACAGCACTGACATCACACACTTAACTGAAATGTTATCAATTTTAAAACAACTGAATTCGTTCTTTATGATAAATTATAGGTAACCATTATATATTAGATTTTGAACAAGCTGCCTAAAGGCAAAAGCATTGATTTTTCTTCTTACATTTACCACAAAACAGTAACCAAACAATAGATTCCTATCTTTTGTTCTATTACCAACATAAGCAAAAATACGAGGTTTGTTCAGGACCTGTTGTCCCCTTCATGGATCACAGTCTTGTAGCCAAGGGGTTTGCCTAACTTCAAGAAGCTATGAGTCATGCCATGCAGGGCCACCCAAGACAGACGGGTCCTAGTGAAGAGTTCTGACAAAACATGGTCCTGGAGGAGGAAATGCAACCTGCTCCAGTGTTCTTGCCATGAGAACACCATGAACAGTATGAAAAGGTCAAAAGATGTGACACCAGAAGATGACAGCCCCCAGGTCATTTATCATATTTTTATGTTTTTCTTCACATCACTTATTAGAAACCTAGTCAGAACATTATATATCATGTACACACACACACACACACACACACACACACATATATGTATATATATATAAATATATATACACACACACACATGGTTTTTATTATTTTATTCTCCACTAACCTCTAAGTTCCCTGCAGACAGGTGGGAACTCAGTGGCTTCACTGTCTGATTTTTTGTGACACTATAGACTGTAGCCCAGCAGGTCGCTCTGTCCCTGGGACTCTCCAGGCAAGAATACTGGAGCGGGTTGCCATTTCCTCCTCCAGGGGAGGTTCCCCACTCAGGGATCATACTCACATCTCCTGGATCTCTTACATTGCAGGTGGATTCTTTCACCATGGAGCCACTGGGGAAACCCCCTGTAGACAGAGACTTCACCCATTTGTTCATTGCTGTGTCATTTGAGGCTTGTTAGTTACCCAACATTATCATGAACATTCAAGCAGTGTTTATTTACTGAAGGACGTTCAGTTCCGATCGCTGTGTCTTTCGAGAGATCTGCACCCCTAAATGGCACGCTTCTATTCTACTATGGCTTCATTCTCGGGATGCCCATGAGCCTCACCTGCTTTCAGATACACTGCTGCCTGCTTGACTTGGTTATAAAAGTGTTCTTGCTAACTTCACTCACTGAGAACGTAGCATCTAGTTCCTGTTAAGAATTTTAACCAATAGTCTGGTTTTTCTCTTGACAATGTCAAGAACTGCTTAATTTCTAATATTTGGGAATTGTCTTAGAAAGAAAGACTAAAGATTTTATATTTTTCCACTGAGTTGTATGTAGTTAAACTATTTAACCTATGTTTGATAGAGGTGTCTCAGAAAATGGGAACTCTTTCACATGAATCCAGAAACAATGGCTAGAACTTTAATGAACCCAGACCTACTGAAAGTGTACAAATAATAGACTACCTGAAATTGTAAATAAAATAAGGCAGTGGTGGAGAAGAAAATAAGCTTAAAGAAATAAATGGCACTGCCACTTTTTGTCATTTCTCATTTAGATATCCAGTTTCTTACAAAGATGCCCTTTTTCCAAATTACAGTATGGTTGCTATGGTAATACGTGCTTTATAAATCAAGTGCAGAGGCTGTCTTCATTTCCACTGTGTTCCAAAATAATAAAGAAGATTATTAAAGTGGATTCTCGAGAGTCTGAAAAGAATCTGGTGTGAGAGAAAAAACAATAAAGATTATAAACATTAAAAGCAACATTTCAAAAGATCCCACAAAGTCCTCATTAAGCATTTGTGGTAGCCTTGGGGGTCACTCAGTGATACTTTGGACAACTTTGGACAGCTTTGCAATTCTTCTTGGAGAAGAATTTTGAACAGTTTTGGATTTTGGACAGCTTTTCCAATTCTTCTTGAGAGAGAGTGTGGACAATTGACGATCAATTATTCACTGATATTTGACAGTGCTGGCAGTCACCTGTGTGATTTGGGATTATTTTCTTTCACAAGAGAATGAGTGAGTTAGCATCTCTGTGATAGGATTTCAAACACAGTGGATCCCTTAGTGGGTTGAGTATTTTCACAGTTTCTCTCCATCATTACCATTTTAGAGTTACACACAGTCCACACACACTTCTTTCAACATAAAAAAAAAAAAAAAAAAAAAAAAGATTTTTACTCTTCTTTTCAGTGAAAATTATTCTAACACATAGATTGGAGGCAAGCCACTCAGAGGCTTTATAAAACATGTCACCACTTCAGAAGTCATTATTCTTTGTGTAAACATTTGCCTGGAGATTCCATTTTTGTGTTTCCCCGTGATCACTGGGAGAGCAGGGTTGCAGATTGCAGCTGCTACATCTATCCTGCCAGGAGGGGCTGAAGCGCGTTCAGAGGACACTCTGCACAATTAATAGCAGCGTGTCCTCCACCAGAGCCTTCATCACAGGGAACTCTGGCACAGTTAAAATTGCTGGGGCCAAGGCTGGAGCTGTGTCTCAGTGGGGATTTTCACTTGGGTTGTTCCACCATGGCTCTATTTGCTGTGTGCCCTCTGTCTGCTTTACCCAGTGAGGGCTCCGCAGGCCGTGCGGGGGTAACGGGGCTATAGAAGACTGAACACTGCTTGCTGTTTAAATGCATGCATTCTGCACCTCTGCTTCAGTGATGATATTACCTGTATGACAAGACCCACTGCGGTATTGTAAAGTGATTAGCCTCCAACTAATAAAAATAAATGAAAAAAAAAAAAAAAAAAAAGCACACACACAAAAATCTTGTTGACGAAAATCATAGGTACTTAGCTTCATATTTTGAATATACACATTTAAAAATTGACATTTCTAGCATATTGGGGTTTTGCTCCATCTCTGACTATATTTAGGTAACCACTTTTGCATTCATATATATGTGTTATGGATAAAATGGAGATATAAAATTAGCATGGTTGTTTAATTCTTCTCTGGTGGCTCAGACAGTAAAGAATCTGCCTGCAATGCGGGAGACCCGGGTTCAATACCTGGATTGGGAAGATCCCCTGAAGAAATGAAGGGCTACCCACTCCATCATTGTTGCCTGGGAGATCGCATGGACAGAGGAGCCTGATGGGCTATAGACCATGGGGTCGCAAAGCGGCATGAGTGAGCGACTAACACTTTCACTCTCATGTGAGGAAAGCAGAGCTGTAGTTAGAGAACTAACAGTAACTCAGAGAGTTCATCTCTCTATGAATTGCCTGATGGTGTGAGTGAATGATTGTCAGTGGTGGCACAAGTGTCATGCATCTACTTGTGGAGATAAGAATATGAAACGACGCGTGGAATTCCTTTCTGTGCAAGTATTCTCATAGATATCGTGTGTGAATAGGCATCAGAAACTCTCTTGATGGGTCGAAACTGACTCAAAATTTTCCTGAAGATGTTTTTAAACAATTGATATCAAGTATAAACCGTAAGAGACTCTCCACTTCGAGACTATTATTGTCAGCTTGTTGTATTGTCTGTTGCATCTGTAAGTACATTTTTCCTTTTTAAAATCCAATAAAAGATTTTAACGAACTCTAAGCAAAGTTCATTTTACTGGTAGAATAAATTACTTGTACTGAGTAAGCTCCAGGATTTGGTGATGGACAGGGTAGACTGGCATGCTGCGGTCCACGGGGTCGCAAGAGTTGTAACTGAGTAACTGAATTGACTACTGTCCTAAGCTTTATAATAATCAGAACTAATTTTTCTTAGGTTATTTATTTCTCTTGTGATCCACCTTAGTGCTTTCCCATGAACTTAATTCACTTTCATGTGATAATAACATGAATTTTATTAGACTCTTAAGAAAAAAAATCTTGCTCTTTTGTATTCTGTTTGCAGACATGTGAGTCTTAGGTCCTATCTTCAACCTTCACTCTAACTTGATTAATGTTTTTGAAAGGCTTATGTTACCTCTGTAAACTTCCCTTTTCCTTTCATTAAAACCATACTGACAACAGGTTTTAATCTCAGAGCTCTTAAATATTCATTATTTATGAAGCGCTTTATGGTATCTGGGAGAAAGATTTATTACTTGTAGCCTTGTTGAAAAACTATATGCTGTATTATTTAGCACATATTGAACCATCTACTTTTTGTGTATTATGTGAAAGTGAATGTCGCTAAGTTGTGTCAGACTCTTTGTGACACCATGGACTATACAGTCCATGGAATTCTCCAGGTCATAATACTGCAGTGGGTATGCTTTCCTTTCTCCAGGGGATCTTCCCAACCCAGGGACTGAACCCAGGTCTCCTGCATTGCAGGCGATTCTTTACCAGCTGAGCCACAAGGGAAGCCCAAGAACCCTGGAGTGGATAGCCTATCCCTTCTCCAGCAGATCTTCCCAACCCAAGAATCGACTGGGGGGTCTCCTGCATTGCAGGTGGATTCTTTACCAACTGAGCTATATCAAATGTATCAAAATACATGTTACTTGGGCAGATTGGAGTGGATTGTGGAAATGCTGGATTAGAAGGCAAGGGTAACGTCTGAACTTTTTTTCCCTTATGTTTATATGTCAAGATGGGCTTCCTGTGTGGCACTAGTGGTAAAGAGCCCGCCTGCCAATCCAGGAGACTTGAGAGACGTGGGTTCCATCTCTGGGTCGGGAACATCTCCTGGAGTAGGAAATGGCAACCCATTCCAGTATTCTTGTCTGGGAAATCCCATGGACCGAGAAACCTGGCAGGCTATGGTTTGTAGGGTTGCAAGGAGTCACACCACGCTGAAGCAGCTTAGCTCACATGCACAATATGTTAAGATGACACATTTCAAAAATAACATGTAATGTCTAATTGAAATTTTGACAAAACCCACTGAAATGTTGTGAAGTGATTGGCCTCCAACTAATAAAATAATATTTAAAAAAAATAAAAACAAAACAAAACAAAACAAAAAGATTGTCAACTGAGTGAAATAAATCAAGATAGAGAAAGCCAAAAAAAAAAAAAAATAGAAACTAATTTATTTCTCCTTCTACCAACTAAAAGTTACACTGAAATTCTGTAACAGATTCATCAAATTTTCATAATGATATTAATATATGTGATTAAGTGAAGTGAAGTCGCTCAGTCATGTCCAGCTCTTGGCAACCCATGGATTATAGCCCACCAGGCTTCTCCGTCCATGGGATTTTCCAGGCAAGAATACTGGAGTGGGTTGCCATTTCCTTCTCCAGGGGATCTTCCCAACCCAGGGATCAAACCCAGGTCTCCTGCATTGCAGGCAGACACTTTAAGCTTCTGAGCTACCAAGGAAGCCCAATATATGTGATAGCATCTCTGTACACCATGAATCAATTGCATTTTCATTTATGGACAATATCACTTCTATTGATATGTCTTCAGTGATGCTGAAAAGCCTGATGATACTTTAGTTTTTTTCTATACTAAGTCACATGCTATTTTTTCCCTTAGTGCTTCTAAAACACATCCATTCTTCTTTCTATTTTTTTTTTTTTTAAGTTCATCAAGTTTATTAGAACATGCTTTGGAGTTTATTCAGAGTCAATATTTCCAGGCACATAGTCTTTTTTTCTAAATATGTAGTTTAAAAATAGTATTGTTTTATCTGCAGAATTTTTAAAAAAATGATAGCTTTTAATATATATACTGTTTTCTTGCTTTGATTTTTTTCTTCTGGTTCTTATTATCCTATTTTCTGTATGTTTAATTTCCCTTTATTCTAAGTGTAATAGCTTGCCTATTTTCCCCTTAAACTGGTTTCTTTTCTTCCATTTTATGGTTACTTTGTATCTTATCTTTTACTATTTGTCTGAAGGCATTATTTTGTTGTTGCTGTTGTTTTGTGTTCTTTCAACAATAGCATTTGTTTCTGACATAATTTCTATCATATTATTTCTAATTCTTTCTTGACTTCTGGAACCTCAATAATCAGTCTAGTTCCACTGTGTGTTGCTTTTTCATGTTTTGTATTATTTTGTTAATATCTTTAAATATGTGCAAACACGGAGTTTGGTTTTCCAGTTCTAGGATTGGGATGTGAAGGGATCTAGTGAAGGGGACATTATTTCATCACAGTGCTACATATTTCAAAAGATTATGCTTTACCTTTGAAAATATGAATCTTAATTCCTTCTATTTCTTTGACCTTATTTAGGGGTTGGTTAATATTTTCAAAACTGCTTTTTTTTTCTTTTTAATTTATAATATTCTATATTTTTCTCTTCATTTTATTTGGTACTTTCTTTTTTATTAATCTTAGCTGTGTTATTTCTGAGAATAAAGGGAGAATCCAATGTGAGAGCATATTTTTAACAAAGGAATTCTCATTAAATATAATGTCTAATAAGTTGGGTTATGACTTATCTGTCATATTTATTTTTTCTTATATTTAACAAATCCCCTAGTATGTCAGTCATTCAAACCAGGGGCTCTGGTGTAGGACAAGTCAATCTACAGACAGTAAAGCAGAACAGTTATTATTTTTATTATCTCTTAAAGTCCCTTAACTTAATGATTTTTCAAACTTTATCTATATTGTTTCATATCCATGAATTTGAACATTCTGTTACACCTCCCTGCTTACTGTTAATTGCCTTTTTATTTTACATACTTTCACAGTTTTTCCCAACATGTGTTTTTCATCATTGATATGAGAGTTTGGAGATATTTAATTCACTTTTATTTGTCTGCCCTTTCTTACTACTACTTCCAAATACTAAATCTTTGGAAAATGTACTGACTTTCATTTTAAGACTATTTTTATTTTTCACTTTGTATTTGTTTTTTCCTGACTAGGTATTTTCCTGAGATGAATTCCACAGAGATGGTTCGTGGATGGGATGTTGTCTAATTTTACACATATTCCAATATATCTTTCTACAGTCTTCCAATATGAAGATTCACTGCCCTCATGTCTGCTTTTTAGGTCATAATCCGTCACTGCAAAGCCTACATGTCTATTCCCTTGTGATCAGTTTGTTTTTTTTTAAAGATACTCATCTGATTGCCTTTCTTTATGAAGTTATGTTTTCCCATTTTAAAACCGGTGTGATATCTTTTTATGAAAACAGCTCAAATTCAAGAAAGTATGTTGAGATTTATCTAATTTTTTTGGTGTTTTTGACTAATCTTGATTTTCCTTTAATCTCTGTATAATGTTCCGTTTGTCTAATTTTATTTTCCCCTGAAAATAGGGTCCTATTTAATCTCACAAAGTTTTCTATTTATTTTTTTCTATTTTTTCTCTCTGTTGAATATTTATCATTTGAATCATTAATATGGGCAAGTATTATACCCATTTAATCTTCTCACCTATTACACACACACACACACACACACACACACACACACACACACACACACACACACACGTCTTTGCATTTTCATAAGGACATTCCATCACATAGCCAATCAGTTGTATCTGAAGTGGAGCACATGCACTCCAGAAATTGTGTAGGACAATCTTTAGGATAATAAAACTGCTCTAAATCTGCCAAGTCAGAGATCATGTTTGTGCTAAGTGGTAGGTTGCACAGTGTAGAAGGCTGAACACTGGCACCCTCGATCGCTTACTCATTTGCAATGTATTGATGGCTATTTGGGATTTTAATTGTACTATTTTGGACTCTTATTTCCTTTCATTGATTACTTGATTTGTGTCATCCTCCGCCATAAACCTCTAACCACAGTAAACATTGTCATTTTAGCTCTTTGTGATTGAATTCAGTTTTAGGATGTGTGGTTAATGATGAAACTGTCCCAGGGTTGGGAGAAGAAAATATTAGCACTGTCCTCTGTGAGCTAGAAATGATCAAAGTAGAATTTCTGACACCTGCTTGAAAGTAGTCTCAGAACTATTCATCACTAAACTAGCTTTTTATTAGCCAGAAAATATGCATCAAATTTACCAAAAATCACACACGGGAAACAAAATAAACTTGACTCTAGAAAATGCCACATGACTGTTTCAGGAAGCAGATTCTGCTCTGCACTTCTAACTCGCTATCTGTTCACTCTGTTGTTGAAGATCTTTTAAAGAAATAATTTATTGGAGCATAGTTGCTTTACAGTGTTGTGTTAGTTTTTACTATACAGCAAAATCAAATGCTCCTATCCTCACTCTCTGTCAAATATTTGTATAGAGGAGACTTTGTGAAGAGAGAGGCAACAGGGCATCACCATGCTTTCCTGAGACAGTTTTCCTGTTAATACCATCAGCTCTGTCCCCACTGTCTTCTGGAAAGACAGTCTCTGCCCACCCGAAATCTCCCCACAACTTTCCACCAGGGGGAACAAATATCCAGAAGTTGAGACCAAAGCAAAGCCTCCTACAAGATAACTCGTTTTCTGACGTTGGTGTCCCCAAAAGAGACATCCACCATTATCAAACCCCATCTTTGGCAGAAAGAACCAGCACTCATGAGCTCACTCATTTTATGAATTTGAGCCAAGTTCCTGCAAATATCTGCTGAACACAAGAGTCCAAATCAAAACTCACCCACGTTAAGAGAAGAGAGAACAGGTCTTGAGATTCTGAGACATGGTGGCCCTCTTCCACCTGGTACCTCGACAGGGAGTGAACTGTTCCATCCCTTCCCCTGATAGGGACTCACGGGAAAGGGGACCGTGCATCCTACCTTCTGACTCCATCACCACCCTTTCCTGACCGTGGTTAATTCAGATGCTACCCTATTAGCTTTGATATAGTATGGCCAGAATGTCAAATTTCCTTGGAAATTTGCTTTCTTGAAAACTGATGTAAACAGTTGTTGGAACTGAATCATCCTATTCTTCCTCTAATCTGTCTCTATTCATACGAGAGGTTTTTTTTTTAATGTCTATGTTGAAACAAAGGAACAATATATATAAAGAAAACCATATAAAGAAATGATATGAAAAACAAACTGCGTCCTTAATACACTGTAATTAATTTATTTTTATATACTCAAAAAGTTCTTTGTTCAAAGGTTCTTTGCTCCTATATTCCCAGGTGCATATTATAATCTTTTTCATTGGTCTAATCAACAAGGCAATACTAAGCTAAACACATACGATTTTCAATACACCCCATTTGGGTTTATGTGTGCTCAGAGAGAGGAGGGTATGGCAACCCACTGACTGCACTGTTCTTGCCTGGAGAATCCCATGGACAGACGGGCCTGGCAGGTTACAGTCCATGGAGTGGCAAGGAGTCAGACACAAGTGAAGTGACCGAGCACAGCCCTCGTGCTCAGAGCTCTGAATTTACTCCACTGCTACTTATATTCTACTTGGAAAAACTTTCATATACAAAGTTTCAACGTAAATTAAAAGATGGTAAAGTATTGCTGTCATTCCTCCAACTTATACATTTTGATTCAGTATTCAGTTTTGTATGATCATTGAAATCAGTATTTTTGGTACCTTCCATCCAAATGTCTTTTTTTATTTTGAGATGACTGCAATTTTATAACTTTTCTTTCTTTCCTATGTTCTCAGTGGAAGGACTCTTTCAATCTTTCTTTATTACCATAGTAAAGCTTTTTGCTTCTGTTTTTATTGGTGACATACCACAAGGGATCGGATCAGATCATCAAAGCAGACGTATAGATCAGACATCTCTGCCACTTCCAAGCTTTACTGATGATTTCAGTGATATAACCTCAGGCATAGTCAAGGCAGGAAGACAGCCTTTCAACAAGCCCCTGGGTCTTTCTTCCTCCTAATTCTCCCATCATGTGTGTTTTATACAGACTATCAGAGGTTTCTCAGTGAGGTTTTCAGTCATTTCTATGACAGGAAGAGCAATTTGTGCGATGAGACATCTTCACATTATGTTCAGATGCTTATAAGGATGATGGAATACTTTTCAGGACTCAAAACATTTTTTGAGAACATTTTTCATGACTCAAAAACCTGCAGATTTAATTTTTTAATAGGCAACTGTAAATATCAGAGACATGGTGATGAAACGTTCTATAGATATAAACATCTGTTATGTTTTCAAATATTTTCCTGGAATGTTTACAAAGCGGATTGGACGAGTTCCCATATCTTTATTCTTTTCCAGGGATCTCTCTCCAGTAGAAAAAGTAACTGAATTGCAGACCATTTATTTCCCAAGAGATTCTGATTAAAACATTAAAGTTAAGAATGTTAACTCTGAATAATATTTAATATATTTCATGGAAGTCCTTGACACTCTGTGTCTAAGACCTCATACTTGAATTCTCATTGATTTATAATAAGCTAATGATTCAATAGGGCTTCCCAGGTGGCTCAGTGTTAAAGAATCACCTGCAATGCAGGAGACACAGGAGACCTGGGTTCCATCCCCAAGTTGGGAAGATCCCTTGGAGAAGGAAATGAGAACGCACTCCAGTAGTCTTGCCTGAGAAATCTCATGGATGGCAGAACCTGGTGGGCTGCAATCCCAGGATTGCAAAAGAGTTGGACATGACTTAGCAACTAAACAACAATGATTGACATGACTCATGAAAATACTCAGCTTTATTTTATCAGCACAGCCTCAGCATTAAGTCAGAGCATGGTACATCAGAGTTACAGTATATTTTTTTGAATCAATAAATGAATGAATAAGGGATAAGGGAATAGCTAGTTGATGTTAAATTCCACAAAAGGAACAAAATGGGGAAGGTAGCTAGAAAGTTCCACCAAGAGAAAATCTAATTGTTAAAGATAATGATCCTTGATCTGTTTAAAATAAACTGGCTGATTATTTAGAATTTGAAAGATTAGATTTAAAAGTAATAGCTCAGTTTAGTCCAGTTCAGTCACTCAGTCCTTTCCGACTCTGCAACCCCATGGACAGCAGAATGCAAGGTCTGTCTGTTCATCACCAAATCCCGGAATTTATTCAAACTCATGTCCATTGAGCCCATGATGCCATTCAACCATCTCATCTTCTGTTGTTCCCTTCTCCTGCCACCTTCACTGTTTCCCAGCATCTGGGTCTTTTCAAAGAAACAGTTCTTTGCATCAGATGGCCAAAGTATTGGAGTTTCAGCTTCAACATCAGTCTTTCCAATGAATATTCCGGACCGATTTCCTTTAGGATGGACTGGTTGGATCTCCTTGCAGTCCAAGGGACTCTCAAAAGTCTTCTCCAATACCACAGTTCAAAGGCATCAATTCTTCAGCACTCAGCTTTCTTTATAGTCCAACTCTCACATCCATACATGACTACTGGAAAAACCATAGCTTTGACTAGATGGATATTTGTCAGAAAAATAATGTCTCTGCTCTTTAATAAGCTCTCTAAGTTTGTCATACTTTTTCTTCTAACGAGAGAATGTCTTAATGCCATGGCAAAGTAATGTCTCTGCTTTTTAATATGCTGTCTAGGTTGGTCATAACTTTCCTTCCAAGGAGTAAGCGTCTTTCAATTTCATGGCTGCCATCACCATCTGCAGTGATTTTGGAGCCCAGAAAATAGTTTGTCACAGTTTCCACTGTTTCTCCATCTATTTGCCATAAAGTGATGGAACAAAATCTTAGTTTCCTGAATTTTAAGTTTTAAGCCAACTTTTTCATTCCCCTACTTCAGCTTCATCAAAAGTCTCTTTAGTTCTTCTTTGCTTTCTGCCATAAGGGTGGTGTCATATGCATATCTGAGGTTATTGATATTTCTCCCAGAAATCTTGATTGCAGCTTGTGCTTCATCCAGCCCAGCATTTCTTATGATGTACTCTGCATATAAGTTAAAAAAGCAGGGTGACAATATAAAGCCTAGACATACTCCTTTCCTGATTTGGAACCAGTCTGTTGTTCCATGTCCAGTTCTAACTGTTGCTTCTTGAACTGCATGTCAACAATTGAAGCTTTTGAACTGTGGTGTTAGATAAGACTGTTGAGAGTCCCTTGGATTGCAAGGAGATCCAAACAGTCCATCCTAAAGGAGATCAGTCCTGGATATTCATTAGAAGGACTGATGTTTAAGCTGAAACTCCAATCCTTGGGCCACTTGATGTGAAGAGCTGACTCATTTGAAAAGACCCTGATGCTGGGAACGATTGAAGGCAGCAGAAGAAGGGGATGACAGAGGATGAAATGGTTGGATGGCATAAACTATGATAACTATGAAACTATGTGGTCCATGTGATTAGATTGGTTAGTTTTCTGTGACTGTGATTGTCAGTCTGTCTGCCCCCTGATGGAGAAGTATAAGAAGCTTATGGAAATCCATGGCTGATTCATGTCAATGTATGACAAAAACCACTACAATATTGTAAAGTAATTAGCCTCCAACTAATAAAAATAAATGAAAAAAAAAAAAAAGCTTATGGAAGTTTCATGATGGGAGAGACTGACTGAGGGAGAATCTGAGTCTTGTTCTGACGGGCAGGGCAATGCTTAGTAAATTTCTAATCCAATTTTATGTTGAGGGGCTGGTCTCTGTTCCCTCCCTGTTATCTTACTATGGTGGAGGTAATGAAGACAATGGCTGTTAGGGTGGTGTCATCTGCATATCTGAGGTTATTGATATTTCTGCTGGCAATCTTGATTCCAACTTGTGCTTCATCCAGCCTGGCATTTTGCATGATGTACTCTGCATATAATTTAAATAAACAGGGTGACAATATACAGCTTTGACATACTCCTTTTCCAGTTTTGAACCAGTCTGCTCTTCCAAGTCCAGTTCTAACTGCTGCTGTTTGACCTGCATACAGATTTCTCAGGAGACATGTAAGGTATTCTGGTATTCTTATCTCTTTAATAATTTCCCACAGTTTGTAGTGATCCACACAGTTAAACGCTTTAGTGTAGTCAATGAAGAATAACCAGTGGAAATATTCAGAAAACAATATTTTCTCTGCTTAAAGTAGGTCACTCTGATATGCTGTGTAAACATAAGAGTGATAGTATAGATCAGAGAGAAGAAAATATGCTGATCAAAAGGAACAAACCATTGTAACAGCTTTAGCATCCTGTGACGGCAGGAAGAGGAAAAACAAAGGTAGGCTACTTCTGATGAAGTTTAGTTTTATATTTCAATTGAAAAGGCAATAGGAGCAATCAGAAAAGTTGATACCAATTGATTTTAGCATCTCTATTCTTTGTTTTTCTCACATGATGTGAGCCCTGCATTTCATCGTCTCTAAGTACTTGCCATTTTAAAATAGGCCTTCCTTGATAATCAAAAGTTACATATAACTGAAGTCTTCATGTTAGTTTCCTGGTACTGTAACGAATCATCACACATGTGTTGGCTTAAGCAATGTGTGTGTGCGCGAGCATGTGTATGTGTGTGTACACGTGCATGTGTGTGCATGTGCATGTGTGTGCACATGTGTGTGTGCGAATGTGTGTGCATATGTATGTGTGTGCCTGTGTATGTGTGTGTGCACTGCATGTGTGTGCACGTGTGTGTGCACGTGCATGTGTGTGTGTGTGTGTGTGTGTGTGTGTGCGCTCAGTTCCTAAGTCATGTCCAACACTTTGCCACCCCATGGACTGTAGTCCTCCAGGCACCTCTTATCGTAAGATTTCCCAGGCAAGAATACTGGAATGGGTTGCCATTTCCTCCTCTAGAGGATCTTCCTGACACAAGGATTGAATACACATGTATTAGTGTAATTTTCTGAGGTCAGGAGTCCTAAAATCATCTCATCTGCTGGGTGGTGTGTTCCTTCTAGAGGCTCTGGGGTCAAATCATTTCCTTTGTCTTTCCCAGCTTCAAGAAGATCTGAATTCCTGGTCAGTGGACTCTTTCTGCCTCATTATTAGCTATGTAGAGTCCTTTTAATATACAAAATTACTTTCTTGTCTACTTTTAAGGACCCTATGAGTACACTGGGCACACCTGAATAATCCAGGATAATTTCCCTAAATTAAGTCTAGCTGATTAGCAACCTAAATCCAATCAGTGGCATTAATTCCCTTTGCTGTGCAATGTAACACATCCACAGATCCTGGGATTAGGCTTTGGACTTCTGTGGGAGTCACTATAGCACCTACCACAAACTTGACAACAGAAATTTTTTCAAACCAGGTTTTCAATCTATTCATTTTATAAGATTAGACACATTAACTACTTTGATTTTTAGTTTCTTATAGCAATAACAAACTTAATCATAATAGTTTTGTATGGTGAAAAATAAAAGGAAGAATATTTGTAAAGTAACTTGCAAATTGCCAGGTACTCAAGACTCAGTATTCATTAAGTACACAAAGAACTGTAGATGCTGTAACAATAAGGGATAGTAGCAGAAGTGTTTTCATGTGTATATATATTCAGTGTCTTTTGTCTTCACATAATAGAAATAGACATATGAGATCTTGAAAAAATACCTACAAAAGAAGGCTATGTCCTTAATTCTTAAAAAATAAATTCATTGCATATAGTCTAGAGATAGTACATGCATTAGAGATGTCCTGTATGACCACTGCACTATCTACTCAAGGAATAACACTTATTTCTCAGTGAAGGCTGGATATACTCTCAAGATTTGGGGTAGAAGTAAATATTTTTCAAAAAGGTAGAATTTTTAGTATATATATATATGTATATATATATGTGCTCAATTAATATATATATATATATATATATATATGTGCTCAATTACTTATTTTTAGACTTTTTAAAAATTTTGCTTATTTATTTTTGTCTGTACTGGATCTTCATTGCTGCACGCAGGCTTTCTCTAGTTGCAGAGAGTGGGGACTACTCTCCAGTTGCAGCACGTGGGCTTCTCATTCTGATGACCTCTTGTTGGGGAGCATGGGCTCTGGGAGTGCAGGCGTCAGCAGTGTGGACGTCTTCTTGGGGAGCGCGGGCGTCAGCCGGGTGGCCCACAGGCTCAGTAGCTGTAGCTTGCCAGCTCCAGAGCACAGGCTCAGCTAGTTGCCCTGGAGCATGTGGAATTTTCTTGGACCAGAGATCAAACTGTGTTCCCTGCATAAGCAAGGAGAATTCTTAACCATCGGAAAACCAGGAAAGCCCAAAAGAAGATATTAAAGATTTTTTTTTCAATTAATAACCACATTTCAATCTTCCTATGATGTGGCTATGAGTTGAAAATTATAGTTTTAAACACTGAAGAGGGCTAAGAATTTTGGGAGGGAGCATGCTAATTTCAGTATTCTAGATTGAACAGAAAACGTGGGCGTTAAGAAAGTGACTTGAAAGAGTGCACTTAGCAGATGCTGATTAAGATGCCATTTTCTGCAAAGGAAGTGTAATGCGTGGGAGAGGAAGACAAAGACACCTGTCAGAATGGACCCTGATGGCATCTGCGGTCTGTGTGTGGGATGAACTTGGCTTAGGAATCTCTGCAGTTCAACACCAGCAGATTAATGCAATTTTAGAAGCTTGAGCTGTAATTTTGTAAGATATTTTCAGACTAAGGGAGAGACTTTTAAATGAGTTGACAGGATTAAGGTCCTGGAACAGTAGAAAAATTTAAGCAGCAGAGATTTCAAAGTGCCTCAAGAAGAACCAGACACATTTTGCTGAGCCAAACAATGACATTCTGGAGAGAATCAAATGAAGTCATAATTCATTCTGGGAATTTCACTGCAATAACTGTTAGCAAAAAACCTGAGAGGACTGTGCAGGAAAAAGGAAACCTGAATCCCTGTCATGGATGGAAAAAACTTTAATATAGAATAAAACAAGAGAAAGTTAGAGGAAAAATGCAGAGAGAAAATGGAAAGTTTTCAGAAGACAGTTTAAGAACTGTCAATATTCATAGAATAAAAGTTTCTAAATATTTGTTAAACAGGCAAAATAATTCATAAGTATAATAAAATTGATGTACATTGACTTCTCAATACATATGTATCAATCACTGTACTATGTACCATGTGTGTGTGTGTGTGTGTGTGTGTGTGTGTGTGTTTATGTGCTGTCTTCAGTCATGTCTGACTGTAGCCCTCCAGGATCCTCTGTCCATGGGATTTCCCAGGCAAGAATACTGGAGAGGGTTGCCATTTCCTCCTCCAGGGATCTTCCTTACAGAAGGATCAAACCCATGTCTCCTGTGGCTCCTACACTGGAAGGTGGATTCTTTACCACTGAGTCACATGGGAAGCCCACTATGTACCTTAGATATAGGAATTTATCAGAAACTGGTATTTCTGTTTTAAAACTAAGGAAATGAAGACGGAGAGTTGCAGAGTAATGTCCCCACAAAGGCACAGCTAAAGTTAGCAAAGCCAAGCTTTGAAAACTAGCAGAGTGGCTTGAAATTCATGTTTTCACCCTTCTGAAATAATTGCCTCTATTCTTAAAAACTGAATGCCTTGGCACAGGACTATTCCTCATAAATACATAAAGTTGTAGAAGGCTTGTGATATGACAGCTTTGCTAGACACTCAAACATCTCATCTAATTTTACCTCTACTCAATGAATCAAGTGTTATCATCTTCATCTCTAATATCAGAAACTTATATGTGGACCAGATTTTGGACAGAGAAACTGGTAACTGATCACCTAAGACTCAGGAAGCTTAGTAGAGGTGGGGATTGGTATGCCATAAACCCAAAATGCATGTACAAATGCAAAGCATGGCCTTTGATGAAGGAAACATCAAAATACAAACATGGAGGAAAAGAAAAAATCTAGTTAGGATTACAGGTACAGTAGTGTTTTCTCAGGGGAAAAGACATTTTGTTGAGACTTGAAAGATGAGTAAAAGACAGCTGACAGGAGAAGGGAGTAGAGAAGAGCTTGTTGATTTGGAGCAGGTCAGAGTAAAACACTTGGCTAGATCATCATGAACATGAGGAGAAAGATGAAAAGTTGTGTAGGAATTAAATAATTGTTGTTGCTGTTTAGTTGCTCAGTTGTGTCTGACTCTTTGCAACCCATGGACTGCAGCCTGCCAGGTTTCTCTGCCCGTGGGATTTTCTAGGAAATAATGCTGGAGTGGGTTGCCATTTCCTTCTCCAGGGCATCTTTCCAACCCACGGATCGAAGCCACCCCTTCTAGATTGCAGGCAGATTCTTTACAATTGAGCCAACAGGGAATCTTGTCAATTAAATAATTGGGATTTGACAAATTAAGAAATTTGGATTTTATTTTTAAAGTAGTTGTGAACAAACAGATGTGTTGCAGATTGGACTTGCAATGGAAGTTCAATCTTCCTACTAGAGGAAGAGACTTTGGCAGGAGAAAACGGAACCCAGATCTAAGGTTAAGCAAAGTTGGTAAGACAAGCATGAACACATGTGAAGGCAAGGGGGAGACAGGATTGACTGTGAGCAGATTGCAATAAAGGACCAAACTTCAAGAATGAGTTTCACCATTTTGGTTCACACAATTGCACTGAGTTAGTCTTGGACAAACACTGAACATAGAAACCTTAGGTTCACAGGAGAGGTAACAGTCAAATAAACAATTAATATACTAGCAAAAAATGAGGTCATTTACATAGACAAAGAACAGTGCAAAGTAAAGACAGACCTTGATTGAGCACTGATTCAGTCTAATGATTAGATGTCAGGTGACAAGTAAGAAGAGGCATATGGAGGGGGGAAAAAAAAAAAAAAACCAGAGATGCAGGAAGAATATGAGAATGCAATATCACCGAAGTAAGAGAAATATAATTTTATGATGGAGGCAAGAGTAAACATCTCCAATCATTAGGAAGTTCTAGGCAGGGAAAGAATCATAAATATTTATTGCATCCATTAACTGGTATCTCAGAGGTGGCCACACCGCAGTGTGCCAATCTAAAATTAATCCCAACAAGAGTGAAAGGGACATTTAGAATCTCTGCTTGAGGGATTCAGGCTTCTCCAGAAACAAGAGCTCCAGCTATGTCTCTCTCCTCTATCCTTTGAACCTCGGTGTCTTTGTAAGACCTAGGGTTTCTGTGAATATTCCTGGACATTCAGCCCTGGAGGTTAATATGCAGAGGCTAATTAGAGTTCAAAGAAGTTAATAGTGATGTTTAAGGCAGATGAACTCACTGCATGATTGAAATTGCATTGAAATCTAAGATTTCTAATGCAAAGCTTGAGATTCTAACAAATCCTCTGTAGTCTTTTCCAATAGACCAAAATAACTGATAAGTAAATAAAGAAATATTTATCTAATAACAGCACATTATTTCCACCTCTTAGAATCTATAGACAGGCTATTTCTGGATGGACTTGTGATTTTGAAAAGGTGCACTTTAAATATATGCAAAATATGAAAGATAGAGTATAGGGCCAAAATTATAAAAGAGATCAAGTTAAGTAAAATATTAATTTTTGTCAACTGAAATGCATTTTGGTTCAAGGATTTTGATCACATAACATTTTAGACATGGTTTGAAAAACAAAAATAAAACCTGAGCACTATATATCACTAAAACCCAATTTAATACCAGAAAAATAAATGACCCAATTAAAAAATGAGCCAAAGAACTAAACAGACATTTCTCCAGAGAAGACACACAGATGGCTAACAAACACATGAAAAGATGCTCAGCATCATTCATGATCAGAGAAATGCAAATCAAAACCACAATGAGGTACCATCTCACACCAGCAGAATGGCTGCTACCAAAAGTCTACAAACAATAAATGCTGCGGAAGGTGCAGAGAAAAGGGAACCATCTTACACTGATAGTGGGAATGCAAACTAGTACAGCCACTATGGAGAACAGTGTGGAGATTCCTTAAAAACTGGAAATAGAACTGCCATACGACCCAGCAATCCCACTGCTGGGCATACATGCTGAGGAAAACAGAATTGCAAGAGACGCATGTACCCCAATGTTCATCGCAGCACTGTTTGCAACAGCTAGGACATGGAAGCAACCTAGATGTCCATCGGCAGATGAATGGTTAAGAAAGCTGTGGTACATATACACAATGGAATATTACTCAGCTATTAAAAAGAATGCATTTGAATCAGTTCTAATGAGGTGGATGAAACTGGAGCCTATTATACAGAGTGAAGTAAGTCAGAAATAAAAACACCAATACAGTATATTAATACATATATATGGAATTTAGAAAGATGTTAATGATGACCCTATATGTGAGACAGCGAAAGAGACACAGAGATAAAGAACAAACTTTTGGACTCTGTGGGAGAAGGCGAGGGTGAGATGATTTGAGAGAATAGCATCAAAACATGTATGTAACCATATGTGAAACAGATTACCAGTCCAGGTTGGATGCATGAGACAGGGTGCTCAGAGCTGGTACACTGGGATGACCCTGAGGGATGGGATGGGGAGGGAGGCGGGAGGGGGGTTCAGGATGGGGAGCACATGTATACCCACGGCTGATTCATGTCAATGTAGGCAGGAGCCACTACAATAATGTGAAGTGATTAGCCTCCCATTAAAATAAATAATTAGAAAAAAACTGATTTAATACCTAGAACCAAGAGAGGTTTACCTTAAAAAAATAAAGCATATACCTTGACTTTTACTAACATTGAGATTAAAACCATACTTTAAACAAGACAAGGGGTCTAACAGTAGCCACGCTGAGGTTAGTTGCATTTCTCACACTGCTTTGGATTAGCCCTGTATTTAAACACACCTGGCACCTGCCTGTCAAGTGGAAAATTCTGAGAGCAAAGCACAGATGAGGGGTGGGATGAACTGGAGGTAGGTATAATCTTATAATCAGCAGCAGCAAATCACTGAATTGTATCTGACTCTTTGTGACCCCATGGACTGTAGTCCATCAGATTCCTCTGTTCACTGGGTTCTCTAAGCACGAATAGTGGAGTGGGTTGTCATTCCCTTCTCCAGGGGGTCTTCTGGATCCAGGGATCAAACTCAGGCTCCTGCATTGGCTGGCAGGTTCTTTACTGTCTAAGCCACCAGGGAAACCGTCTAACAAACTAAATACATTAAAATAATTATTGAATGAATATAATCATAATTATTGTGTGTTGTTAGATTGTCTCAAATCTGAGATAAGAGATGAATGAGAAAAATCTGACAAACTATTGAGGAAACATTTCTAAATTATAGAAAAATAATGTTAAATTTGATGCCAAAACACAGACAATGACAGCAATATAATTTATATATACTCAGTGACAATTACTTTTTGAAAACAGATATGTATGCTTAGTCACTCAGTCATGCCTGATTTCTTTGCAACACCATGAACTGTAGTCTGCCAGGCTTCTCTGTCTGTGGGGATTCTCCAGGCAAGAATGCTGGAGTGGGTTGCCATGCCCTCCTCCAAGGGATAGTCCTAAACCAAGGATTGAATCCAGGTCTCCTGCATTGTAGGCTGATTCTTTATCATCTGAGCCACCAGGGAAGCCCAAAATATAACTAAAAACAGGTATAAAAAATGTAAATTGACCATACCTTGCTGACTTATTAAATAGATTCTATGGTCAGAAATTCAAACTCTAATCAAATATGGAACCATTCACAAATTAAAGTGAAATAAAATAGTTTTCATCACAAATTTCTTGTTCATCTAAAGTGGGATAAATATTATTAGTGGTGATGAATTTATAATACATAATGCTAATCTTGCAAGCTTATAACAATATTTTCTTGAATTATATTTAGTACAAATTATATTTAGCACATTCAAGTGAAAAATACAGGAAAATGAAACATTTACCTAAACATGTGGAAATAGAAAATAATTATCTGCTTCTTCAATTTGTAAGAGATGACAGAATTCCTGGGGAAAAGTTTAGGAATGAGGAAGAGCCAGGATAACAAAGCTCTAGAGTAACTCTCTCCATCCAGTCTGCTTTCTGAAAGCATCTTGTTTCGAAGTTACACCAAGCGCTAATTGAGAGCTATGACAATGACACCCTCGTGTCTCTCCTGAGGAAGGGTGGTCCCCATCCAACCACCAGAAGCCCTTCTTCAGATTGTGGATTATTTTTACTTTTGTCACTAATGTTTCTCTCTGGTATCCTCAATTATATAATATAAATGAGCATCACAAAAAGTATCAAAGTAAAAAAGTAACCTTTCAACCCTATTTTAATTTGTGAGGCATAAATAGTGCAATGAAAGTAATAATTTTTCATAATTATTTTATATTACATAAAACTCATCAGTGGAGAGAGCTACTTTCCAGTCAACTTCTGGATGAGGCATGATTCTTACTGTAAGGAAGCACATCCAAGCCCATAGTTTAAAAGCCATCACAGCAAATTACTTTTGTTGAGGAAGCCACATGCTGAGAGTCAAGGTGATGGAATCCAGGGATATCATGGTAAATGCTTCCAAAAAGCTAAAGGAGAGACAGCAAACCAGAAGTCTGGGTTAAGAAACATTTCAAAAGCACAGAAGTGCCTTCAGGGGACAATGAGATGCAGTCATAGGCTTGAGAAACCTGCAAAACAACCTCGGTTTGCAAACATTTAGACAGATATGGTTCAAAGAGAGGCAAGATGTGGTCCATACAACCACAGAGCTACATGTAATGGGACAGCCCAGGAGTGGCTGAGGCAAAAACCCAAGCCATGTAATAGCACTTCCATACACACACATCCTTTCAGAAAATAGCACTATTACCTTAGCATCTGCAGTTAATAGGCTCGAAAATCACATGAAAGTACACATTTCTCAGGCAAAGATTAAAATCTTACCCACATTCTAATGATATATATTTAGCCATTGAGAAACATAGCTTCATATGTGCAATTATTTCTTACCAATTCCTATGATCCATATAAAACAATTCAGAGTTCATATTCTTGGATTGTTGTTTTACTACATTAAAAGTGCATTACACTCATATACTTTAAAAATATCTGTATGCAATCTATTAAAGTATTTTTGAGGTCATAATTTTACTTTAAAAACATGTATAGTCTATTTAACTACAGGAATAACTATAGAAATGTGAAATCAAGTGAATATATATAATATTCTCTAAGGTACTGTGTTAGTAGTCCCTCAGTTGTGTCCGACTCTTTGCGACCCCACGGATTGCAGTCTGCCAGGCTTCTCTGTCCTTGGAATTCTCCAGGCAAGAATACTGCAGTGAATTGCCATTCCCTTCTCCATCTCTAATGTAAAGATGGATAAAAATATTAACTTTGGAAAATTGACAGACCAACATGTAATATCATAGTATTAACAGAGTACAGAGCAAACCCTGGATTGTTGTTGCTATTTAGTTTGCTAACTTGTGTCGGACTCTCTGCGACCCCATGGACTGTAGCGCGCCAGGCTCCTCTGTCCATGGGATTTCCCAGGCCAGAAGACTGGGGTGAATTGCTATTTCCTCCTCCAGTGGATCTTCTCAACCTAGGGATCAAGCCCGGGTCTCCTGTGTCTCCTGTATTCGTAGGTGGATTCTTTACCACTGAGCCACCAGAGAACCCAAAACCCTGGATTAATTTGACCCAAATAAAAGGTGAGAAAAACAAACTCCAGATCTAGACCCTGTCACATAGAGCCTCAAATTCCTCTGGAGACAAAAATAAACTATTTCAATAGAATTTTATTTATCATTCAAATAACCTCAATAACCTTTTACTTAACATGCTTTCTTATATAACAACTGTGAAAATGATAGCTATCTGAGATTCAGTTTTCAGAATTAATTTTTTCAGCCTAGAGCTGCTTTAAGAAAAAAAAATGTTACAGGCACTGGAAAGCCAGATTTGAGCTTGTTGGTATATAATAGCTTGATAATCTATCATGGTTTTGGTGATTTTTAGTCATCATTCCCATTCAAGAATCATAGCCAATTTCCTTGTCTGGATAAAGGTTTTAATTGTGAAGCTTCTCGTCTTTCATCCGCCACTCCCTGGCTGGGCTCTTAGCCTCTCCTGTCTGCTGCTCTCGGGAGTGTTTAAACCACAGTTGGCATTGTCGATCACCAGCTTTGCTGCAAAGACTTTTTATAGCATGATATTTCACTTGTCTTCTACTATATTAACTGCTTTGAAGGTACTGCTGAAGATTGCTTACAAGTCTCCAAATTCTTTTGGTTTCTATTTTTGGAGTCAGGGAATTCAAAGGCAGCTAATGATGGGGTTGTCTTACCACAGGGCAAGAAGGGGAGGGTGGGATGGATAGGGGGATTGGGATTGCAAATGTACACTCCCAGGTGTAAAACAGACAGCTAGAGGGAACCTACTGTAATGCACAGAAAGCTCGGCTTGGTGTTCTCTAATGACCTAGAGGAACCGGATGGGGAACGGGATGGGGAGCGGGATGGGGGGCTCAAGGCGGTGGGGGTGGATACATGCATACATATGGCTGATTTATTTCCTGGCACAGCAGAAAGACACAACACTATAAAGCAATAAAAAACAAAACAAAAACAAAACCAAAAAAGGGCATTGGAAGATATTTTCCATTCTCATTTGAGACCACAGAGTTCCCTTCTTGCTTTGGGTCCAGAGAATACTGGCAGGTATACTTGGAATCTCCAGGCAGATCAGGAGAGAATCCCTGAAAATGCTAGCTGATAGGGTCTCCCAGCAAAATGGAGTGATCTTTTCATACTAAATCAAAACCCACCTGCCTAAATACAAACCCACCTGCCAGCTGGCATCCCCAGTGTGTATAACATGTTTAACACTCTGTCACATCCTCTCTTACATGCGAAGGAAAAGGCAAGTATCAAGGAATTAAAGAAATTGCAATGATAAAGGACTAAGACTGAGTCAAGTCAAGGAAGACGGAAACGTAATCCCTGGTAGCTGTTGCTGCTGTTTACTCCCTCAGTCGTGTCTGACTCTTTGCAGTCCCATGGACTGTAGCCCGCCAGGCTCCTCTGTCCATGGGTTTCTCCAGGCAGAAATACTGGAGTGGGCTGCTAATTCCTCCTCCAGGGGATCTTCCTGACCCAAAGTTCTAACCCACATCTCCTGTACTAGTAGGTGATTCTTTGCCATAGAGCCACCTGGGAGCCTAGTTTAGATGCATGAGGCCTCCTCATATCCAAATTTCAAATAAACAGCAAGTACCTTCTGAGTACAAGTCTGTCCTTTCCAATATTTGGGACGTATTTCTACTAAAAACAAGACACTCTTTTATCCAGAATTTAAACTTGACTGGACATGATGTAGTTTCATTTGTTAACTCAAGCAACCTTAATCTATGGGGGATAGAAAACACCAAGAAAATAATCAACATCTTAGAAATAGAGAAAAGAAGTGCCAACAGAGAGAGAAGTCAAGTGGGAGCACAATCCCTCAAAAGACAGCAAAATCTCCATCATGTATTTGAGTTTGTTTTTTTTTTTTTTAGCTTATAGCAACTAATTTATTATCTCACAAGTTTGTATGTCACAAGTACAGGCACAGAAATCCATGTTTGCTGCTGAGGGTCTCACAAGGCAGAAATTTAGGTGTCAGCAGGGGCTATGGTATTATCTGAAATTTGAAGTACTCTTCTAAGCTAATTCAATTTTTGGAAAATTGAGTTTCTTGGTGTTACACAACCAAGGTTCCAGATTTTTCTTGCTGACTGATAGCTGGAAGGTAGCTCTCATCTCCTGGAGGCTACCAGTAGATTATAGTCAATGTGGCCTTCCTACAACATGATAGCTTACTTCAAGGTCCATAGGAGGATTGCTTAGACTTCTTGTAAGAGCTTACCTTATTAGCTCAGGCCCCCAAAACAGTATGTTCTTATTGATACTCAAAGTCAGCAGATGAGGGGCCTTAACTGCATCTCAAAACACCTTCAAGTTTGCTACACAACATAATCTAATAATGGCCACATCATAATGGGAGTATCATCAGGGCATAATTGGCTTATGGTGAATGATTGCTAATAGCACACTGTGAACATGACCCTATAAACAAATGAAAACTATAATAGGATTTTATAATTATTTATATAAACATTAAATTTTATATCCCTTTACAAGTTACAAAGTGCTGTACATACTCTGCATCATGACTACCTGTCAGAGAGGCATAGTAGATATTAATTCAGCAGTACGGGTGAACAAAATAAGGTTCAAAGCAGCTAAGACATTTCCCAAATCTTTACAGAAAATTAGTAGTAGAGTCAGCCTTCAGCCCAGGGTCTTTTCACCCTATGGTCCCATCCTCTATTTAGCTAATTCTGAGTTTTCAAACTGTGTTTGCTGAGATTCCGAGGAGATATCTCAGGGATTACTGTAAGAACTCAGAGTGACTCTAAGAAAGTTGGGTTAAGTGTTGCAACAGTGGTTCTGCTATTGTTTGTCCTCTATATGTGAGTTCTACATAAGCTCTAATAACCACTGCATTTCACCATGTTGCCTTATAAAAGATAAGAATACTTACAAAAAAAAACACTTTAGTTGAAAAAATGATTTAGATAGCTGTATATAAAAATCCAAGAGTCTATTCCAGTAAAGTTTTAGGAAACTGTCATTTCTTCTAGCAGTTGTTGAATCTTCTTAATGTCTGGTCTCTTATTTTTCTTTTCATGTAGACATTGACTGGCAACAGAGTACATAGTTTCAATGGAAGTGGAATCAACGTCATTCATCTTCTTATCAATATAATCTTCAATTGTCTTTTCTTCATCTTCAATTTCTTCTTTAATATTTACTTATACTAATACATCTATACATATCTCCTTCCTAGAAACGTTCAGCCATCTGCCTCCTGACTTTTGTGTTTCGGTGTATTCCTCTCACATGCTCATTAGCAGCCCTTACTAGGCTTCTGGCACAGTGAGGTCTGCTCCTCTGCTGCACTCCCAATGACGCACTTCCAACTCTGAATGTAGATCCTTCTCTCTGCACAAGCACACAGCTCTATGGGTATTCACATTGCAGTAACTGAGGTTCATGGTGTTCATCCACAGCTGGAAGTCCAGTTATTATTTCTAGTAAAACCACCCCAAAGCTGTAGATGTCAGATTTGGGTGTAATTTCTCCTCGCAAAGCTTCAGGTGCCATATAAACTGTTGTTCCCACAATTCTGCTAGTCATGACTGACTGTGCAAACTTCTCAGAAGCCCATGCAAGCCCAAAGTCAGATATTTTGGCTGTAAAGTCTTCATCTAGTAAGATATTTGCACTTTTAATATCTCTATGATTATGATGGTTTTCATGTAAATAAGTGAGGCCATTAGTTTCACCCTGGGCAATCTTGCATCTCATGTACCAAGAGAGTTGGGGAGTACCATCCAAGCAAGACAATCTGTCCAGCAATGAACCACTGGGCATGTAAACATATACTAAGCAGAGGTCATCTCCATCACTTGAGAAACCAAGTAGTTCTACTAAGTTTTCATGTTGACACTGCTGCAAACTTCTTCACTGCTACAGTCCTGTTGTTCACGTAGCCTTTATACACAACTCCAAATCCTCCTCCCATTTTGTTACCACCGACAGAAATGGGCCATTCATCAAAGTTATTTGTGACATCCTTCAACTCAAAAAATGAAAAACTGTGAAAACGTGTATCACTAAATTCTAAACTTGTATTTTCTGGACTTGAGGAGTCAGGTAGCACATAGTTTTGTTCAAGAATCTCATCAGATATCACAGATGTCTTGTCTTTGCCACAGAGGGGCTTCGGTTTCTGTTGAACTGTTACAGTGACTTTAGAAGGCAGTGTATTAACATTTTTGGGTACAGCATCTGGTAGCAAAATACTTGCAGGGGCAAAAAACTCATTTTGGACCAAAATATCCACAAGATCACCAACTGTGCAATTTGTGGTGCCCCAGTCAAACAATAATTCACACGGGGGCTTTTTCCAGTTTGCAGTGATGCTTCAACTCTTCTGTCCGGGCACGGGGCGCAGGGGCGCACAGGGCCTTGAGGGTTTTTTTAAAAATCTCCATTTGTGGTGGGGGATGGGAAGAAGCCTGTGCTCCCCAATACCCTTATTACTGTTGTTTTGTCCCGTTAATGTAACACTTTAACTCAAAAATCTCAAATGAAATAATATTCTTCAATTTAGGTGGATCTAAAATCAGACACACCAAAATTGTATTGCCTAATGGGACTCACAGTGTTTCATAAACTATAACACATAGCAAAATAACCAGATTTCCTATTAAGTAATAATAACAGTGCCCCATGCCAATATATTCTGGTTGAGTATATATGGATTGGGCCGTAAGAATTTTCCTTTCAGCAAAAAACACAGGCAAAACTGTGATAATATTAAACCTGCTATGTCATTATACACATACACATACCCACACACACATATTCGAATAGGAGTTGACATTGTCTTGTTTTGTTTTTGTTTTATTTTTTCCCCACATAACATTTAATCCTTATTAAAAATTGCAAAGGGTTTCCCTGGTGGCACAATAGCTAAGAATCTATCTACAATGCCAGGGACCCAGGTTCGATCTCTGGGCTGGAGAGATCCCCTGGAGAAGTGAATGGCTACCCACTCCAGTACTCTTAGCTAGCGAATCCCATGGAGAGAGGAGCCTGGTAACTACAGTCCATGGGGTTGCAAAATGTGGGACATGATAGAACAGCTAAGCACACAGCACACACAAGCGAACTGGCCATACACCTAGTAAGGCTTTTAATTTAGGCTGGCTGATTAGCAATATTAGGAGAATTTAAGCACTATTAAAAGATTATCAAGTAAATACTATCTCTAAGATAATATATATCTTTAGCCAATTCAGTTCCTGGTTCCTGGAAATTTCAGTTTAAAGCAAATACATGACCAAATGTTTTACTTTAATGTTATCCTTTCTATTCAGCATGAGGTTCCTTGAGGTTCTTGCTACAAAGATAAAATTTTCCCGTCCCCCCAACTCCAGGTCCTAGTCAGTGTGAATCTGAACACTGGAAGCATAGTATCTGCACAATTTCTCTCTAAACTTAGCTCAAATCAAGATTTTTAGAAACTTTTTCAGTGTTCAGTTTTGTTTTGCTTTGTCTTGTTTTTAATCATCATGTTTTCTGTGGGTCAGATTCTGATTTAAATTTGTCTCTTTTTCTGAAAGAAACACGGTTTAGTCTTATGGAAGCCTAGTATATCAGATACATCTTTTCATCATGTCTATAAATTTCCTCTCCTAGTATGTAAAATGCTGTGAAATTCCAATAAGTCCCCATTTGTGAACCAAATGAGCACTGCAAGTGATATATCCTAATTATTCTGGGATAGCAGGAAAGAGTACCATCAATTCAGTTCAGTCACTCAGTCAGTGTCTGACTCTTTGTGACCCCATGGATGGCAGCTCACCAGGCTTTCCTGTCCATCCCCAACTTCTGGAGCTTGCTCAAACTAACGTCCATTGAGTCAGTGATGCTATACAACCATCTTGTCCTCTGTCATCCCCTTCTTCCCCTGCCTTCAATCTTTCCCAGCATCAGTGTCTTCTCAAATGAGTCAGCTCTTTGCATCAGGTAGCCAAAGTATTAGAGCATCAGCTTCAGCATCAGTCCTTCCAATGAATATTCAGGAATGATTTCCTTAAGGATTGACTGGTTGGATCTCCTTGCAGTCCAAGGGGCTCTCAAGAGTCTTCTCCAACACCACAGTTCAAAGCATCAATACTTTGGCACTCAGCTTTCTTTATGGTCCAACTCTAACATACATACATGACTACTGGGAAAAAAACCATAGCTTTGACTAGATGGACCTTTGTTAACAAAGTAAAGTCTCTGCTTTTTAATATGCTGTCTAGGTTAGTCATAGCTTTTCTCCCAAGGAGCAAATATCTTTTAATTTCATGGCTGCAGTCACCAGATGGTACAGATGCAGTGATTTTGGAGCCCAAGAAAATAAAGTATGTCACTGCTTTCAATGTTTCCCTATCTATTTGCCATGAAGTGATGGGACTAGATGCCATGATATTAGTTTTCTGAATGTTGAGTATTAAGCTAGCTTTTTCACTCTCTCTATTGAAGAGTACCATACTCCAATATAGATGACAGCTTTTGTATGCCCTTCATAAAACTCTGGGCTGCAACTCATTCCCCATTTGTATAGCTTTAAAGGTGAAGGGAGGTTCATTTGTAATAAAATAATCATAATCTGGGTAAAGTGGAATTCACATCAGGGTGTCTGTGTACCACGAGGTCCTACTCACACACTTCTTAGAAGCACAAAGCAAAGTTCCTCCTCTCCACCCTGGCAGGTACCTTGGGGGGGGATGCCTTACAGTTGTTATCATTGCACTCCTAGCCATAAGATCAACTGAGAAAAAATGAGGAAGAACATGGATATACCACCAAACCAATGCACATGTTACCCAGAATAAAGAGAAAGGCCATGACACAGTTGGACAGTGCAGACTGGAGAAATAGGCTAAACCAAACAAGATGATATTTTACATGGATGAAAGTAAATGCCTGTGTGAACTGAAATCCAAAGCTCCCAGTGTACAAATAAACATGGGGAGAAAAAGGACAAAGAAACAGAACACTGAAAAAGAAAATCCCAAAGATTCAGTCTATAGTAAGCTCGATGTTAGAACAATTTGGTATGGTTGCCAAAGTTAGCATAAGAGCCAAGGTGGTCTAGAAATAAGCATTTTGAGAAGAAGTCTGTTCCTTTCATATATCCTGCCTTGACTAATGAAATAATTGTTTATCTTCTTAGCCAATAAAGAAACCCAAGGCTATCTCCTTGCCATACATCTTTGTGATTCTAATAATTATACTAATGCTCTTCAATCCCAAATGTGCTTCTAAATCACCTGTGAGCGTCATAAAAATTCAGACATTTGAACCAGGAGCACTGGGATTTTGTAGGGCAAGCATTTTTATAATTTGTGATAGGATCATATGTCTATACCTCAAGAAAATTAATATAAAAGTATAAAAAAGTACACAAAGCCATCATATATTTATATATAAGTGAAAATTTAATATGACAAAATTAATCACAATGATAAATATTAAGAAACTGCCAAGTATACAAATATCAAAAATCATAAAATAATAAAATGCCAAAATCTGTAATTATGTTTGGTTATATATGATCTTCCCTGGTGGCTCAGACTGTACAGCGTCTGCCTATAATACGGGAGGCCCAGGTTCAATCCCTGGGTCTGGAAGATCTCCTGGAGAAGGAAATGGTAACCCACTCCAGCGTTCTTGCCTGGAAAATCCCATGGATGGAGGAGCCTGGTTGCAGTCTACAGACTACAGTCCATGGGGTCACAAAGAGTCGGACACGACTGAGTGACTTCACTTTCACTATATATGATCTTCAGGGCTTCCCATGTGGCTCAGCAGTAAAGAATCATCTGCCTGTCAATCAGGAGACCCGGGTTAGATTCTTGGGTTGGGAAGATCCCCTGGAGGAGGAAATGGTGACCCACTCCAGGACTCTTATTGGGAAATCCCATGGACAGAGGATCCTGACCACCTACAGTCCATGGGGTCACAAAGGGTCAGATGTGACTGAGCTCACATGTATATATGATCTTATTATCTATAATAATGATTTTGCACAATATTGTTTCTAGAGGAAATAAAAATATAACTCAGTATTTTCCATAGCATGGTTATGTGAAATCAGTTTATATCAATTTTAGGATAGGAAAAAATTTCTGTTTTACATACATCATTTGTAATGCTATGTACATTTTTAGTACAGTTGACAAATTTGGTGGGAAAAAATCAAGTTTATTTTACTTTCCACCTGTAAAATGTTGAGCATGTTATATTCTTGAATTTTGAATAAATTTAAAAACTCTCTGCGCTTTACAGCAGCTTATCACTAGCTATCTATTTTACACATGGCAGTGTTCAGATCAGTTCAGTCGCAAAGTCGTGTCCAACTCTTTGTGACACCAAGGACTGCAGCACACCAGGTTTCCCTGTCCATCACCAACTCCCAGAGCTTGTTCAAACTCATGTCCATCGAGTCGGTGATGCCATTCAACCATCTCATCCACTATCATCCCCTTCTCCTGCCTTCAATCTTTCCTAGCATCAGGGTCTTCTCCAATGAGTCAGTTCTTTGCATCAGATGGCCAAAGTATTGGTTTGCATCAGGTGGCCAAAGTATTGGAGCGTCAGCTTCAGCATCAGTCCTTCCAATGAATACTCAGGACTAATTTTCTTTACAATTGACTGGTTGGATCTCCAAGGGACTCTCAACAGTCTTCTCCAACACCACAGTTCAAAAGTATCAGTTCTTTGGTGCTCAGCTTTCCTTATGGTCCAGCCCTCATTTCCATACATGACTACTAGAAAAACTATAGCTTTGACTAGATGTACCTTTGTTGGGGAAGTCACATCTCTGCTTTTTAATATGCTGTCTATGTTGGCCATAGCTTTTCTTCCAAGGAGCAAGCATCTTTTAATTTCATGGCTGTAGTCACCATCTACAGTGATTTGGGGGCCCAAGAAATAAAGTCTGTCACTGTTGCCACTGTTTCCCCATCTATTTTCTATGAAGTGATGGGACTGGGTGCCATGATCTTCATTTTTTGAATGTTGAGTTTAAGCCAGCGTTTTCACTCTCCTCTTTCACTTTCATCAAGAGGCTTTTCAGATCCTCTTTGCTTTCTGCCATAAGGGTGGTGTCATCTGCCTTTCTGAGGTTATTGATATTTCTCCCAGCAAACTTAATTCCAGTTTGTGCTTCATCCAGCCCAACATTTCACATAATGTACTCTGCATGTAAGTTAAAAGGGTGACAATATACAGCCTTGATTTACTCCTTTCTCCATTATAGGTCAATATAAAGCATAGAAAGCTCAGCTAGTGCATTGTGGTGACTCAGAGTGGTTGGATGGGGAGGGAGTTGGGATGGAGATCCACGAGGGAGGGGTCATATATAAACACACATAGCTGATTACTGTCATTGTATAGAAGAAACCAACACATTGTAAAGTGATTATATTTCATTAAAAATAATTAGTACGGAAAAGTAAAAACTCTCTGAGTGACAACATTTGTAAATCTATTGTCTAAATCTATGTTAAGTTGCATGTTATGAATTTTATACACTTTACATTCTTATGAGTATTTCACGACACATCAATAAGAAATGCTAGTCTGTTTCATGTTAAGTAATTTATTACGTTTTCTTAACTGTATTCTCAAACAGTTAAAGAGCACTTGTACTGTGTTTTTAGTCTCTCAGTCAAGTCCGACTCTTTGTAAGGAATGATCTGAAATTGGTGTAATCTTAAGTTTTATGTCATACACTATTTATCAATGTTTTAATAACTTTTGTGATTTCATATAGAAATACATAAGATAAATTCAGTCTTCCCCGGTGGCTCAGTCTGTAAAGCATCTGCCTGCAATGCAAGAGGCACGAGTTCTATCCCTGGGTCAGGAAGTCCCCCCAGAGATGGAAATGACCTACACACTCCAGTGTTCTTGTGTGGAGAATCTCGTGGACAGAGGAGCCTGGTGGGTTACAGTCCATGGGGTTGCAAGAGTTGGACACAACTTAAAGAGTAAGCATCACCAAGATAAATTCAGTTCGTGGATTCTTTTATAATGGATATGCTGCCTGGTCAAATATATTCTTGAGAGGTGAGCACTTCCATTTGGATTATGGGATATAATTCTGTGTGCACAGTTTTACAATTCTGATAACTGGAATGATTTTTCCACAGGTTAACCTCTGGCTCCAGATATTTCAAACTCTATGTTTCTTGTGTTTCTCCCTGACTACTAAGGCAGGAATCAGATTCACACAGTGGAACCTCTGCTGGCCCTGTGCTGTGCATCCAGACACCAGGAGGTGCAGCTGGGCCAGGTAGAATTGTTCCTGAAAATTAACCTTGAAAAAGCACTGTAGAGTTGACCCACCATGCATGGAATTACTACAATCATAAATATTTCCTGCTAAACCCAAACTCAGCTAAAACCTCATAGGCAAAACTAGCCCAGATAACAGCAATCAAGGGGTGACTTAGAACTGCTGTCAAACAGAAAAAACAGACATTCAAGTGGAAAATTAAGTTTTTCATATGATTCCTTACACATCTTGCAGTGAGGTAGTTATCTCTTTTGATGTTACATTAGTTATATTATGGACTTGCTTCCATGATAGCTCAGTTGGTGAAGAATCTGTCTGCAATACAGGAGATCCCAGTTCAATCTGGGTCGGGACAATCTGCTGGGATACCTTACCCACTGCAGTATTCTTGGGTTTCCCTTGTGGCTCAGCTGGTAAAAAGTCCACTTGCAATGTGGGAGACCTGGGTTCGATCCCTGGGTTTAGAAGATGCCCTGGAGCCAGGAAAGGCTACCCAATCCAATATTCTGGCCTGGAGAATTCCATGGACTTTATAGGCCATGGGGTAACAAAGAGTCGGACATGACTGAGCAACTTTCACTTTCACTTTAAGATATGCGTAGCAGTGAACTTACAAAGGGTATATATTTGTTAGGTCAATTAAACAATAATAATCATAGTAAAACATAATGAAATCAATCATTGGTGGAGTGGTTAACAGACACTATTCTAAGCCTGCGTCATATATTCTCATTTATATGAACAAGAACCTTATCTACTATATCACACTTGTAATAAAAGTGAGGCACGTGGAGGCTAACCTTTGTCTGAAGGAACACGGCCAGTGAACATCAGGGTCAAGGTCTGGCCACAGACAACTATGCATCACAGTCTCTGATGCTTGTGTCTCAAAATCCATCTCACAACAATTTAATGAGACGGACACTGCATCACATATGCTGAAGATGTTGGCTTGGTGCCTTCTTGCTTGTGGTCATCATCTATCATCTGTCAAATCCTTGAAGGACGCAAGTTACTTTTGTTGATTTGTGTCATCAATATCTGGACACTTTTCATTTTTTGCGCTCACTAGAGCCATGCTTTTCATCACTGGAAGACATTCTTTCCCATTCATGGATATCATTCAGGAATGAATGTTACTAGATAGTTACAGAACTATCATTTGCAGTTTCACATACCCTGAAGAGCACTGTCACACTACTCAGCTACACAAACATATCTACTCATGTGTGTGTAAGTATGAGTGTGTGCCTACACAGGCAGCCATGGACATGCGTGTTTGTGTGTGTCCCTGTCCATGTATAGACACATGTATGCTCAGTTCGATTCAGTCCCTCAGTCATGTCCGACTCTTTGCAACCACATGGACTGTAGCTCGCCGGGCTCCTCTGTCCATGGAATTTTCCAGGCAAGGATACTGGACTGGTTGCCATCCCCTTCTCCAGGGATCTTCCTGACCCAGGGCTCAAACCTCTCATCACGGGCAGATTCTTTACCTTCTGAACCACCAGGGAAGTCTACGTATATATGTAGGTATACATATGTGTGTATATATGTGTGTGTGAATGTTAGTCTGTATGATGGTGGTGGTTTAGTCGCTAAGTCATGTCCAAGTCTTGAGACCCCATGGGCCGTAGCCTGCCAGGTTCCTCTGACCATTGGATTCTCCAGGCAAGAATACTAGAGTGGGTTGCCATTTCCTTTTCCAGGGGATCTTTCTGACCCAGGAATTGAACTGGGATCTCCTGCATTGCAGGCAGTTTCTTTACCAACTGAGCTACAAGGGAAGCCTCCAATATAGAATAACACAAAACCAGATTTCAGAATTTGTTTTATTTAGAGTGGCTATTATATACATATACATATAGATGTGTGTGTGTGTGTGTGTGTGTGTATATAATATTATATACACATATACCTAGAGAGAGAGAGCTGTAAGTTGGTTTAAAACTCAACATTCAGAAAACTAAGATCATGGCATCCATCCCATCACTTTATGGGAAATAGATGGGGAAACAATGGAAACAGTGACGCACTTTACTTTCTTGGATCCCAAAATCACTGCAGATGGTGACTGCAGCTGTGAAATTAAGACACCTGCTCCTTAGAAGAAAATTTATGACCAACCTAGACAGATTATTAAAAGGCAGAGACAGTACTTTACCACCAAGGTCCATCTAGTAAAAGCTATGGTTTTTCCAGTAGTCATGTATGGGTGTGAGATTTGGACCATAAGGAAAGCTGAGCACCAAAGAACTGATACTTTTGAACTGTGGTGTTGGAGAAGACTGTTGAGAATCCCTTGGAGATCCAACCAGTCAATTGTAAAGGAAATTAGTCCTGAGTATTCATTGGAAGGACTGATGCTGAAGCTGAAGCTCCAATACTTTTGTCACCTGATGCAAAGAACTGACTCATTGGAAAAGACCCTGATGCTAGGGAAGATTAAAGGCAGGAGGAGAAGGGGACGACAGAAGATGAGAGGGTTGGATGGCATCACTGATCGATGTTCATGAGTTTGAGTAAGCTCCGGGATTTGGTGATGGACAGGGAGGCCTGGCGAGCTGCAGTCCATGGGATGACAAAGACTGTGACATGACTGAGTGGCTGAACTGACTGACTAACAGTAGTAACCTAATCAAAGGAGCTGTATAAGAACCCATTAAGAGAACAGACTTTTGGACTCTGTGGGAGAAGGCGAGGGTGGGATGTTTCGAGAGAACAGCATCGAAACATGTATATTATCTATGGTGAAACAGATCACCAGCCCAGGTGGGATGCATGAGACAAGTGCTCGGGCCTGGTGCACTGGGAGGACCCAGAGGGATCGGGTGGAGAGGGAGGTGGGAGGGGGGATCGGGATGGGGAATACATGTAACTCCACGGCTGATTCATGTCAATGTATGGCAAAACCCACTGCAATGTTGTGAAGTAATTAGCCTCCAACTAATAAAAATAAATGGTAAAAAAAAAAAACCCATTAAGATAATCCATAAAGAAGTATACTTCATGGACTCTAAAACTTCACTGAAGGTTAACTAATATAAACAGTATACATGTGCTGGGCATGGCAGCATAATATGAATGGAATACACATGTATTCCTCGTATGTTTGCAAAGTGATAATATTCATAAATTTTATGAAATAACAGATCTAATAAATGATAAAGCCATTTCATCTGGCTTCAGTGTCTACCACTCTATATATTGTTACTTTAAGGAAAGAGCCAAATTCTGAAAACTGATTTTCACCTTTTGCATTATTCTTAATTTATTAAATAGACACATTGAAGATGAAGTTAGTAACATTCACAAATATTTTCTTTTGTATTTATCTGTATTTTGAAATGGGTACATAAAATACACATGCATATTTTAAAATATTATATTTCTTCTGTTAGAAATATGCATCCAACGTCTTACATAAGCTACTGTGACTTCAGTGATGACACTGGGCAAATTTTATATATAACATACATTATACACATACATACACATGATATCGGAGAAGGCAACGGCACCCCACTCCAGTACTCTTGCCTGGAAAATCCCATGTACGGAGGAGCCTGGTAGGCTGCAGTCTGTGGGGTCTCTAAGAGTCGGACATGACTGAGCTCCTTCACTTTGACTTTTCACTTTTCACTTTCATGCATTGGAGAAGGCCATGGCAACCCACTCCACTGTTCTTGCCTGGAGAATCCCAGGGACGGGGGAGCCTGGTGGGCTGCCGTCTATGGGGTTGCTGAGTCGGACACAACTGAAGCGACTTAGCAGCAGCACACATGATATACTAATACAAGATTTTTTATCATAAATAAAACTCTTCTATATTAGCACAATTGACTTTGAATTTTGAAGCTCCTTCTATTATAAAAATATATAGAGGTGTTAGTGAAGTATCTAACAGTCAAATAACCATAATAAGTTATGCACACTTAAGGCATCTTTTGTTGTTGATAATAGAAAACTATATTTTGGGGAATAGAACATGAGAGAGGAGTAGAGAGATCACAAAATCCATCTTATTTGTGTTTCTTAGTTATAATTACAGATACATTAAAATATCTGGCTTTCCTGGAGACTCAGATGGAGAAGGAAATGGTAACCCACTCCAATATCCTTGCCTGAAAAATTCCATGGACAGAGAAGCCTGGCAGGCTACAGTCCATGGGGTTGCAAAGAGTTGGTCACTACTGAGGAACTATTCATTTTTTCCCCATTTTTCTATTAAAATATTAACCTTTAACAATGAATAAACCAATAATTTCATGTACTTGAGAATATATCAATATTATTTTTGAAGCAAAATTTTCCATAGTGATTTGTTACAAGATTCACTATGTTCTCATCAACTAAAATTATCATTTATTAATTTTTAATCTAGAAATATAAACCAAGTAGTTATTTGACTATATTCATATTATAATACTTTTTATTAAAACCCTGAAATGTCTAGGAATACTCTGCTGTCCTGCCTATGTGTTGACAACATCACTACCTGTGCCAATTCTAGGTATATAAAATGAATGGAAAATAAATGGAAAAAACACAAGAATAAAAAGCAGGTTTCTAATATAACACTGTAAATGAACCATATTTCAGTAAAAAACTAAAAAAACAAATTAGAAAAGAATTAAAAGGAAGTTTAATTTACTGCTTTTATGGAATGCTGATTTACTTGTAATTGACAAAAAAGCCTATTTTATATTTACACATGGTTAATTTAAAATGCAAGATGAATAATCCATCTTCCATCAAAAAATCAATAAGCAGATTGCAGTATAAACTTATAATGGGATAATATTCAGAAATAGTTGAAAATATATTATTGATTCACCCAACCACATGGATGAATTGTAAATGCATTTTGTTAAATAAAAGAAGGAAAGCCCAAAACACTGCATCGTTTATCATTCTGTTCGTATGAAAATTTGGAAATCAAAACTATAGTGTCAGAATACATTTCAGCAGTTGCCCAAGGGTTGGGAAAGAAGGGGTGGGTGATTTCAAAGGGGTACGAATCGGACATTTTAAGGTGATGGACTGTTATGTACATTAAGGATGTAGTGCGTGCATGATTCTATGTGTTTTATTAAAATCAAGAAAATTGTGCAATACAAATGGTTTAATGTACAAATACAAAACAACGGTTAAGCAGAATTTCAGAGATCTAAGTGTCACAGAGAATAGACCTGACTCTATACCAGTTCTAACCCTTGTGCTCTGTGGCTTGTGCTTAGCGATGCTAACTCTGCACCTTCATCTCAAACATCGACAGAATGCTGCTTACTGTCCGAAATATACATAATAGTCTAGTCTCAATGCTACGCCTCCCAGGCTTTACTTTTAAAAGTATAGTACTTCTCATTCATATAGAAATAAAACGTTGCAGAACAGAAAAGAACATTTATCTTGTTGGAAGTTCACAGGAATAGTGTGACCAGACCTACATGGGCAGTTGTAAGAGCCAAAGATCTGAAACCAAGGAGCTTGAAATTAACAGCCACTCTCTTCCCTTTTAATATAAAAGAAACCTGAATTCTAACTGGGGGAATGCGGTTCTTTAGGACGCTAGTCCACCATCTCCTCTCTCTCCTGGCTTTTTGAAAAAGTCCCTCTCCTTTGCCCAACGTCTCATCTCTCAATTTATTGTCCTGTGTCCTATAGCAAGCAGCACAAGCTTGTTCTTGGTAACAACACATACAAGGAAATGCACTCTTCTTAAGCATAGTGACTGAGGTATATGGATTTACTAATCACATGGGGTGACTGTTATCCAACATTAATGTTTTAAATGAATAACAGTGGGTAACAGTCACCCCATGTGATTAGTAAATCCATATACCTCACTCACCTGGAAATGACTAATTTGCTAATAGTTATGTCTTTTCTTGAGTTTCATAAATAGAATCATAAAGTACATACTGATTCACGTGTCTTGTTTTTGTCACGAAACAAATTGCTTTTGTGTTTCATCCGTGCTATTTTATTTATCAGTATTTTCCTTTTTTCTTTTTTTGATGAAAAGCCGTCAGTTGTATACATTTTTACCACGTTTTTTAAAGAGTAGATGGACATCAAGTTGTTTTCATTTTGGTAGGAATATGAATAGACTGGTTTAAAAATTGATTATAAGTATGCACACATTTATGTTTTAATTAATTTTGTGTAAATATCAAAAAGAGTGACTGTTGAGTCATGTAGTGACCATACATTCACCTGTGGAATGCACTACAAAGATAGTGTCTGAGCTGGCTGCATCGCTTATTTTCATCCCCACCAACGATATAGGAGAGTGCGTATTATTTGTTGCAGCCATGATTTTTAATTTGAGTCATTCTAATGGGTGTATAGTGACATTTAATTGTCATTGTAATTTGCATTTGACTTGTTTTTAATGACTAAGGAAGGATGTTGAGCATGTTTCCATATGTTTATTAGCCATTCATTTACCTACTTTAGTGAAGTATTTGTTCAGACCATTTACCCATTTAATATTGAGTCATTTGTCTTAATATTGAGTGGGAAGAATAAGTTGTGTAATCTGGATATACAATAGGTAAGTGTATAAGTTGTTTATCAGATATAATTTTTGCCAATAATTTATCTAAGACTGCAGTTTGCTTTTGTGTTTCTTAACTGTCTTTTGAGGAGCAATACTCACTAGTTTTTATTAGACTTCCTTTATCACTGTTTTTCTTTACTAGTTTCTGATTTTAGACCTTAAAGAAATATATATTGTAAGGAAGATTTTCTCCTAAATTTTTTTCTAAATATTGTAAGGAAACTTTTCACCTAAAAGTTTTATAGTTTTAGGGCTTACATTTAAGTCTATGATCAGCTCAACCATCCTGAATCATAAGCTTAAATCCCCAGTGTTTGGTTTGAGGAACACAATCAATATCCAAATGTGTATTCAAGCAAAAGTCAGGATCAATTTGGAAAGTGTGTAGATGAATGTGCCTCAGGAAGAGAAATATGAAATGTGTTTCTTGAATCCCAAGTGTCTTGCATTTTGAGAAATGACTTATGTGACTCTGTGTGTACTATATTAATCATTAACCATGGCTGATAAGCCTAGGTAATAAATTTTTTAAAATTTTACATTGGACAGATTTTCCAGTGTGAGAAAATTTATTGATTCCCCAATACTATGGTGGTGGTGGTGGTGCTCAGCTGTTTCCGATTCCTTGCCACACCGTGGACTGCAGCCCGCCAGGCGCCTCTGTCCATGGGATTTTCCAGGCAAGAGTACTGGAGTGGGTTGCCATTTCCTTCTCCAGGCAGTCTTCCTGACCCCAGGATTGAACCCGCCTCTCCTGTGTCTCCTGAGCTGCAGGAGGATTCTTTACCGGTGAGACCCCAGGGAAGCACTCTAGTACAATAGCTCCATAAAAGGTTAGAAACATTCCAAAATAAAGTCTGGCTATCACCCGTGAAAGCCAAAGTAATTGAGAGGTAGTAGTTGAGAGGGAGATTCAATGTCTTAAGATTTTACATACACAGCAAATTGATTTTACACAAAAGCACAATGCTTACTCCAGACCCTCAGTGAGAATATATCATTGTCAGTCTTTATAATTTCCCAGATAGTAATAAGAAGTTATGCAGAATCATTAAAAACATACAAACTACAAAAGCAAAAATAAAATTTCCTCTTCCTCTTCTTTCCCATCAAATTATCATCATACTTATCTCCTGCTTTCACTCCAAGCTGCTAACAATGTATTGTCACTCACAGATTACACATCCTCAGTGAAACTCCGTGACTTCTAAGCCCACTTCAGTACAGTTAAGTTAGTCATTTTATATCAGGATGAAAGCCAGATTGGAAAATCAATTTATTTTACTATGGTTAATCTCATGCTGGAAATTAACACAGTCTTCTACTCAGTTGATCTGGAAATTGTTTATCTTTTGTTTCCATTCTGACCTCAACAGATATGTTAACAATATTATGGCAGAATTTGTTTTTAAACAAAATCGTCATAGCCACAGGGAACAGATTTATGAACAAAACATGGGCCCTACAATTCAGAAAGTGATAATGAGTAAGAGAGTGAGAAAGGTAAGCACAGCATGATAAGGTTTACACCCAGATGCTTGGATGCCCACGATGGTTCGCAGATACAGGGATACAGCGGTGGTTGAGACATGCCGCCCTAGACCTTCTCTGTGTTGGGAGTAAAGTGCCCAGGATTGTAGAAGCCTCAAGAGGTGAAGAGCAACACACCTGGAAAGTGATGAGCATGAAAAATGCAGCACATTTTGAAGGAAAGAATTATCTTAGATTGTTTGTTTTAGACAAATATATAGTGATAATGACATTAATCTTAATGATTGCTAAAGCAGTGCTCGCTTCGGTAGCACATATACTAAAATGATTGCTAAAGCAGAAGCAGACACACCTACATATAAATTTTACCATAAAATATTATAGTATAAAATTCAGAACATTTAATATTTAAGAACTTTATATAAAATATTCCCTTTAAGTTTGGAATACTTTAGAGAGCCACCATATGATTTAGCAATCCCACTTTGGGGTATATATCCAGAGAAAAACATTTTTTAAAACATGTTCATTGCAGTACTGTTTACAATAGCCAAGACATGGAAGTGACCTAAAGTCCATCAACAGGGGAATGGATAAAGAAGATATGGTATACTGACACAATAGAGTACTAGCAAGCCATCAAAAAGGAAGAAATAATGTTATTTGCAACAACATTGATCAACCTGGAGATTGTCAGGTTATCATAGTAAAGTGAAGTAATCAGACAAAGACAAGCATCATGTGATATCACTTATACATGGAATCTTTTTTTAAAAAAATGATACAAATGAATTTATTTACAAAACAGAAACATAAAGACTTAGAATGACTTTATGATTACCAGGGGAGAAGTTTTGGGGCCAGAGGGATAGATTGGTAGTTATAGTATAGTATAGTATACTATAGTATAGTATGTACACACTGCTACAGTTTTATAAAGTTCCTTTTCATGAAAAATAAAGAAATAAATTAAAACAGAAGTTTGGGATACTTTTATAGCCTTTGCTTTTTGATTATTCTATAAAATTATCTCATGTTTTATTTTTAGCTTTTCTAATTCATAACTATTTCAGTGATTTAAGTGGCAATCCATGTCATTTTAACTTCTAAAATGTTATATCTTTTTTGCAAGATTTTTTAATTTGATGCTAGCTTGCTATGAATTTTTGTATGACCACCACTTCTATTAACTAAAGAACAATTACAAGAGTAAAATGCACAAGGGTATTTTAGAGGGAATGATTTCATGTGTCGTAGTGAATATTATTTTTTAATTATGAGCATTCAAGGTCTTAGGCTACCTTATTGTGGCAGGAACTGAAAGTGTACATAGATAATTACTGTCTTATGATTAAAGGTTGAAGGAAGGGGCCTCCCAGGTGCTACAGGGTAAATAATCCATCTGTCATTGCAGGAGATGCAGGTTTGAATCCAGGGTCTGGAAGATCCCTTGAATTGGAAATGACAACCAACTCCAGTATTCTTGCCTGGAAAATTCCATGGACAGAGGAGCCTGGTGGACGACAGTCCACGGGGTCTCAATGAGTCAGATACAATTGAGCATGGACACACACTATGGTTCAAGGAAGGGCTACAGTGACTCTGAACCACTGCCGTCTAGTGTAAGGGAAATACCACCTTCATGTGGAGAAAAACAAAAAAAAAGCCTGCACTGCTAGTTTCTATTGAAGAGGGCCTTGCTTAGGAGGCAGATGAAAAACTCATCCACAAAAAGAATATGACCTTAAAGATACACATTGGAAAAGAAAAGATCCAAAATAAATAAATTCCCACCCACCTTAGTGAAAACTACTATTCACAGAACAAATAAGAGTAAGCCCTAAGGAAGAAATGTGAATAACAGGGTAGGGTGAGGATAGGGCACACAAACACTGAAGAATAAGGACTCTTTGAAAGTGCATACTGGACATGAACACTCATAAATTATTCGAGAGGAGTTTCTCCACCTGGTGCCAAAGGAGTTTAGCCGTGATCAGTAGTGAATTAACACTGTTTAAAGCTAATCTGGTTGTCATGTAGAACACTGACCTAAGAATCCAAGCCTTACAATTCATCAGGAAAGACATTTGCATAAGAAAGCCTACGTATAGGTTATAGAGACTTCACTTTTTTTCTTCTTCTTTCTTTTTCTTTTTTTTAAATTTATTTTTATTAGTTGGAGGCTAATTACTTTACAATATTGTAGTGGTTTTTGCCATACATTGACATGAATCAACCATGGATTTACATGTGTTCCCCATCCCGATCCCCCCTCCCACCTCCCTCTCTACCCGATCCCTCTGGGTCTTCCCAGTGCACCAGGCCCGAGCACTTGTCCCATGCATCCAACCTGGGCTGGTGATCTGTTTCACCCCAGATAATATGCATGTTTCAATGCTGTTCTCTCGAAACATCCCACCCTCACCTTCTCCCACAGAGTCCAAAAGTCTGTTCTGTACATCTGTGTCTCTTTTTCTGTTTTACATATAGGCTTGTCATTACCATCTTTCTAAATTCCATATATATGTGTTAGTATACTGTCTTAGTCTTTATCTTTCTGGCTTACTTCACTCTGTATAATGGGCTCCAGTTTCATCCATCTCATTAGAACTGATTCAAACGAATCCTTTTTAATGGCTGAGTAATATTCCATGGTGTATATGTACCACAGCTTCTTTATCCATTTGTCTGCTGATGGGCATCTAGGTTGCTTCCATGTCCTGGCTATTATAAACAGTGCTGCGATGAACATTGGGGTGCACGTGTCTCTTTCAGATCTGGATTCCTTGGTGTGGATGCCCAGGAGTGGGATTGCTGGGTCATATGGCAGTTCTATTTCCAGTTTTTTAAGAAATCTCCACACTGTTCTCCAAAGCGACTGTACTTGTTTGCATTCCCACCAACAGTGTAAGAGACACTTCACTTTTTTAATAGCTCCAACGCTATTTTAAATACACTGGGGTGGGGGTGGGGGGTTTTTCCTGGTAGCTCTGCGGTTAAGAATCTGCCTGCCAATGCAGGAGACACGGGTTTGATCCTTGGTCCAGGAAGATCCCACATGCTGAGGAGCAGCTAAGCTTGTGTGCCATAACTACTGAGCCAGCGCCATAGACCCTGGGGCCTGCAACTACTGAGAACCTCATGCTGCAAGTACTGAAGCCTGGAAAACCCAGAGTCTGTGCTCCCCAGGAAGAGAAACCTCCTCGAGGAGAAGCCGGAGCACTGCAGCAAAGAGGAGTCCCTGCTAACTGCAAGTTGAGAAAAGCCTGCATAGCAGGGAAGGTTCAGCACAGCCAAAAAGGAATAAATAAAATTTAAAAAATAATAAAAAGAAATAAAGATAAATATAAATGCACTAGGGGGAACAAGATTTATAGATTTGGTCAGTTTAAACACTTCAACCTTTGCTTTGCTTAAAATTAAATTTTAACATGTTGCATTTATTGAATGTATTATGCAGGAATATTCTTAATTCTTGTTCTGAATTCTTGCTTCCAATGTTGTATTAAAAAATAGGAGAAATTTATTTTAAATAATGCAACTGGAAAAATGACCACAACAGTGTATGCATCACTAAGTAAATACAGCAAATTTGTAGCTTATTTCTGCATATTTTTTGATTCTGTATTTAATTACCAAATTCAACAAATGGTGATCTAGCCTGCTTTTGAGACCAAAAAAAATAGAAATTATAAGTCAGTCAAAATTTCAAAGAGATGTCTCTGGCTTCTTTGCACATAGTGATAACATTACTTGTTAAGCAAAATGTTGTTGTTCACTCACTAAGTCATATCTGATTCTTTGTGACCCCATGAACTGCAGCATGCCATACTTCCTTGTCCTTCACTATCTTCTGGAGTTTGCTCAAACTCATGCTCATTGAGTTCGTGATCCCATCCAACCATCTCATTCTCTGTCACCCCCTTCTCCTCTTGCCCTCAACCTTTCCCAGCATTAGGGTTTTTCCAATGAGTCACCTCTTCAAATCAGATGGCTAAGGTATTGGAGCTTCAGCTTCAACTTCAGCATCAGTCCCTCCAATGAATATTCAGGGTTGATTTCCTTTAGGATTGCCTGTCCAAGGGACTCTCAAGAGTCTTCTCAACATCAGATTGAAAGCATCAATTCTTCGGCACCCAGTCTTCTTTATGATCCAACTCTCATCTCTATACATGGCCACTGGAAAAAAGCATAGCTTTGACTATATGGAGCTTTGTCAGCGAACTGATGCTTCTGCTTTTTAATACACTTTCTAGGTGTGTCATTGCTGTTCTTCCAAGGAGAAAGTATCTTTTAATTTTATGGCTGCAGTCACCATCTGCATTGATTTTGGAGCCCAAGAAAATAAAATCTGTCACTGTTTCCACATTTTTCCCATCTATTTGCCATGAAATGATGGGACCGGATGCCATGATCTTCATTTTTTGAACATCGAGTTTTAAACCAGCTTTTCCATTTTCCTCTTTCACCCTCATCAAGAGGCTGTTTTGTTCTTCACTTTTTGCCATTAGAGTGGTGTCATCTGCATATCTGAGGCTGATAATATTTCTACTGGCAATCTTGATTCCAGCTTGTGATTCATCCAGTCCAGGATTTCACATGATGTACACTGCATGTAAGTTAAAACAAGCAGGGTGATAATATTTAGCCTTGGCATACTCCTTTCCAAATTTTGAACCAGTTTGTTGTTCCATGCCCAGTTCTAACTGTTGCTTCTTTTCCTGCATACAGGTTTCTCAAGAGGCAGGTAATGTGGTCTGGTATTGTATCCTTAGGTAATTCATCTCTATTTTAACATACCTCCCAAAGACAGGATGTGCTTTTCGTAAATAGCTTTGCCCCAAATATCAGCATAATTCATTTTATATAAGCATTTGCCCACGTTTCAATCTTTTTCCTTGTTAAGAGAAAAGTAAGTTGACCTGAGGTCTTTCCAGGTTGTGAAATGGTAAATAATCAACCTGCCAATGCAGGAGATCCGAGAGACATAGGTTTGATCCATGGGTTGGGAAGATCCCCTGGTGAAGGAAATGGCAACTCACTCCAGTATTTTTGCCTGGAAAACTCCATGGACAGAGGAGACTGGAGGGTACAGTGCAAGGTATTGCCAGGTGTCAAACACGACTGAGTGAGTAAGTAATAATCTGACCATAATCTGACCTGATGGAGTCAGAATTGCCAGGCAGTGCATGACGTGAACAGCAGCTCAATCACTAGGGCATGTTAGAAGCCTAGTTTAGTGGGAGCAGGTACCAGAAAAATGATTTTCACAGATCCCCCTGGTCACAGAGAGCACCCAGAATGCCCCTCCCCACTCCTCTGTTCTATCTATGGTTAGTGGGCTCATTCAAGAACTGATGGGCGTTCTTCCTTGAAGTCTTCATGAAAAACATGTTTTCCGTTTTCCTTTCCATTTCCCAGAATATGTTTCACCTCTTCCCTCTTCCAAGATCCCTTCCTGACACCCCATCCAATGCCCTTCCCCTCCCCCATGTGACTAGACTTTCAAAAATCAGGACATTTTTTTTTCTCTGTAACATAAGACATTCCTATATTTTTAATCTCCTCTCCAACTTCAGTCTATGTCCCAGTTTTCAGAGAGTGAAATCTTGTGTTTTAATATGTGAGTGATATTTTCATTTTCAACTGAAGCAATTTGCTTCACTGAGTCACTGTTACTACTTAACCTGGGAAATGGCAAAGGGGCAGAGGGGTAGAGAGATACACACACAGTTAACAGAAGTAAATAAAGTGTGTAACCTTGAGTATTCACCCGAGAGGCCCTTGGCAAAAAGTGGAAACAAATCCCTACAGCGTGCCATAGAGAATATCTTAATATTTGCTCTTTGGCAATGGAACCCCCAGTTCTCTCTGTACAAGAGATAAGTTCTGAGCAATTGCAAAGACTCACCATGACTCATTCTGCCCTCCTTCTAGTGGCCCAGGAGCACTGCTTGCCTATTCCTGCTAAAGCTGCTTTATCTCTGATGCTGTCTTTGGTTCTTATCAGCATTATTTCCTTTCATGAAAAGGAAGATAAATGTTGCAAGAGGAACAGATGTTATTTTGAATCTCAAACTAGAAACATAGTATATAAAGCAGGTTAAAGGCAGTGCAGAATAGCAAGTGTAGGACTGGGGTAATGTACCGGCAGATATGCAATTACACACATCTTTGGTATCAATATTTTACATCTTCAGAATTGGTCTAGAGTCCAGGGAGAGAAGGGGTTGCAGTCACAGTTAAGGTAGCTGACAAATTATTTATTTCAGAGCATGCTATAACTCTTGAAACCGTGGACAAGGTCGAATGTCCTTGTCTTTGGAAGTAAAATGCTGACTCAAGAGTTAACGATTGGGAAAGGTGAAGATGTGGAAACAAAGAATTGCCACTGGGCTAAGAAACTGGTAACAAGTTAGACTATAATTCTGCCATATAACAAAATCACCTAACTCCCAGTTTCCTGAAAGATATAGATAAGAAAAAATCCTGACACAGATTCCTAAGCTGCTTTTACAGAAAGATGAAAACTGTTGACCACAAGAACACAGACCCTAGACTAGTTGCAACCAGAAGGTTGATGATGCTTGTAACTTCACCTTGATGCCAACCAATCCCAGAACTGTCTAATGCGCTAATCACACCCTGCTCTTGAACAGTATAAAACTCCTCACTGCCCTCTCCAGGGTGGGTCACATGGTCTTCAGGGCATTAGCCCACTCTTTGCCTGCCAAAAGAATTAAGGCTATTCTTTTCTGCTTCACCCCAAACTTTGTCTCCACGTTTCTGTTTGGCACTGGTGAACAGAGGCAGAGTTTCAGCAACATGCCGGACTTCTGCGTCCACTGAGAAACACCAGGGTGATCCATCATAAAGCCATAAAACAGTCCTTGCACAGTAATACCCTTTTCTCTTGAACTGTACCCTTCTGTTTTCATTAAGTCTCTTCCCTCCGGGAAAGAAGTTTAGAATTATTATCCTCATTTTCTTGTATTGTTAGAGATCTATCCACAAATCTTTGTGTAAAAGAGAAGTAAATTACCAATGCCTGCCTTGAATTAAGTTCATACAGCAGTTCAACATGTAAAACACTTTGGCTATTCGTGGTTTTCTGTATTTCCATACAAATTGTGAAATTATTTGTTCTAGTTCTGTGAAAAATACCGTTGGTAGCTTGATAGGGATTGCATTGAATCTATAGATTGCTTTGGGTAGAATAGCCATTTTGACAATATTGATTCTTCCAATCCATGAACACGGTATGTTTCTCCATCTGTTTGTGTCCTCTTTGATTTCTTTCATCAGTGTTTTATAGTTTTCTATGTACAGGTCTTTTGTTTCTTTAGGTAGATATATTCCTAAGTATTTTATTCTTTTCGTTGCAATGGTGAATGGTATTGTTTCCTTAATTTCTCTTTCTGTTTTCTCATTGTTAGTGTATAGAAATGCAAGGGATTTCTGTGTATTAATTTTATATCCTGCAACTTTACTATATTCGTTGATTAGCTCTAGTAATTTTCTGGTAGAGTCTTTAGGGTTTGCTATGTAGAGGATCATGTCATCTGCAAACACCGAGAGTTTCACTTCTTCTTTTCCTATCTGGATTCCTTTTACTTCTTTTTCTGCTCTGATTGCTGTGGCCAAAACTTCCAAGACTATGTTGAATAGTAGTGGTGAGAGTGGGCACCCCTGTCTTGTTCCTGATTTCAGGGGAAATGCTTTCAATTTTTCACCATTGAGGGTGATGCTTGCTGTGGGTTTGTCATATATAGCTTTTATTATGTTGAGGTATGTTCCCTCTATTCCTGCTTTCTGGAGAGTTTTAATCATAAATGGGTGTTGAATTTTGTCAAAGGCTTTCTCTGCATCTATTGAGATAATCATATGGTTTTTATCTTTCAATTTGTTAATGTGGTATATTACATTGATTAACTTGCGGATATTAAAGAATCCTTGCATTCCTGGGATAAAGCCCACTTGGTCATGGTGTATGATTTTTTTAATATGTTGTTGGATTCTGTTGAGAAAGAAGAATGGAACTGGAGGAATCACCCTCCCTGACTTCAGACTCTACTACAAAGCCACAGTCATCAAGACAGTATGGTACTGGCACAAAGACAGAAATATAGATCAATGGAACAGAATAGAAAGCCCAGAGATAAATCCACGAACCTATGGACACCTTATCTTTGACAAAGGAGGCAAGGATATACAATGGAAAAAAGACAACCTCTTTAACAAGTGGTGCTGGGAAAACTGGTCAACCACTTGTAAAAGAATGAAACTAGAACACTTTCTAACACCATACACAAAAATAAACTCAAAATGGATTAAAGATCTAAATGTAAGACCAGAAACCATAAAACTCCTAGAGGAGAACATAGGCAAAACACTCTCTGACATAAATCTCAGCAGGATCCTCTATGACCCACCTCCCAGAATATTGGAAATAAAAGCAAAACTAAACAAATGGGACCTAATGAAACTTAAAAGCTTTTGCACTACAAAGGAAACTATAAGTAAGGTGAAAAGACAGCCCTCAGATTGGGAGAAAATAATAGCAAATGAAGAAACAGACAAAGGATTAATCTCAAAAATATACAAGCAACTCCTGAAGCTCAATTCCAGAAAAATAAATGATCCAATCAAAAAATGGGCCAAAGAACTAAACAGACATTTCTCCAAAGAAGACATACAGATGGCTAACAAACACACAAAAAGATGCTCAACATCACTCATTATTAGAGAAATGCAAATCAAAACCACAATGAGATACCATTACACGCCAGTCAGGATGGCTGCTATCCAAAAGTCTACAAGCAATAAATGCTGGAGAGGGTGTGGAGAAAAGGGAACCCTCTTACACTGTCGGTGGGAACGCAAACTAGTACAGCCACTATGGAAAACAGTGTGGAGATTTCTTAAAAAACTGGAAATAGAACTGCCATATGACCCAGCAATACCACTTCTGGGCATACACACCGAGGAAACCAGATCTGAAAGAGACACGTGCACCCCAATGTTCATCGCAGCACTGTTTATAATAGCCAGGACATGGAAGCAGCCTAGATGCCCATCCGCAGATGAATGGATAAGGAAGCTGTGGTACATATACACCATGGAATATTACTCAGCCGTTAAAAAGAACTCATTTGAATCAGTTCTAATGAGATGGACGAAACTGGAGCCCATTATACAGAGTGAAGTAAGCCAGAAAGAGAAAGAACATTACAGCATACTAACACATATATACGGAATTTAGAAAGATGGTAACGATAACCCTATATGCAAAACAGAAAAAGAAACACAGAAGTACAGAACAGACTTTTGAACTCCGTGGGAGAAGGTGAGGGTGGGATGTTTCAAAAGAACAGCATGTATATTATCTATGGCGAATCAGATCACTAGCCCAGGTGGGATGCATGAGACGAGTGCTCGGGCCTGGTGCACTGGGAGGACCCAGAGGAGTCGGGTGGCGAGGGAGGTGGGAGGGGGGATCGGGATGGGGAATACGTGTAACTCAATGGCTGATTCGTGTCAATGTATGACAAAACCCACTGAAATGTTGTGAAGTAATTGGCCTCCAACTAATAAAATAAAATTAAAAAACAAAACAAAACAAAACAAAAAAAACATGTAAAACACATAAAAGCAAATCCAAAAAAAAAAAAAAAAAAAAGAAAAAAAGAAGTTGAAAAACTATAATCATGCTATCCAACCTTCTACATGGGCTTCCCTGTTGGCTCAGCAGTCAAGAATCTGCTGGCAATGCAGGAGACACAGGTTTGATCCCTGAGTTGGGAAGAGTCCATGAAGGAGGAAATGGCAACCCACTCCAGGATTCTTGCCTGGGATATTCCACAGACAGAGGAGATTGGCGGGCTACAGTTCATAGGGTCACAAAGAGTTGGACACAACTTAGTGATTAAACCACCACCTCCTACTCTGTAACTTCCTACTCCCACCATAGTTCTTCAGAGAACTCATCAGACATGCATTTAAAATTCATGGAACTCAAACTAGAAACCAGGACTCTGTACCAACCTAGAGGGGTGGAATGGAGAGAGAGGTGGGTGAGAGGTTCAAGAGGGCGGGGACATAGGTATACCTATGGCTGATTCATGTTGGTGTTTGTCAGAAACCAACACAATACTTTAAAGCAATTATCCTTCCATTAAAAAGAAACAAATTTAATTATTAAAAAAACTATTTAGTACAACTTCATTTCTCATATGAAAAGTGAATGCGTTAGTAACTCAATTGTGTCTGAATCTTTGCAATCTCATGGACTATAGTCTGGCAGGCTCCTCTGTTCATGGAATTCTCCAAACAAGAATACTGGAGTGGTTTGCCATTTCCTTCTCTAGGGGATTTTTCCAACCCAGGGGTTGAATCCAGGTCCCCCGCACTGAAGGCAGATTCTTTACCATCTGAGCCACCAGGGAAGCCCATTTCTCACATAAGGCACTGCACATCTCACAATAAGTAAAATCATTGACAGACCTAACAATCTTGAAAGGAAAACCCAGTTCTTAAGTGGTTGTTTAGAGTCTTTCCACTAAGCTATGAAACAGTTTATATTTTAAATTGTTCAGTTGATGAAAGAAAATATTCAAAATGGAAATTATTAAAAGGGAAAAAGAAACTTGAATTGGAGAAATAATTGTCTCCATTTTTTAATCCCTGTATTTTGCTCTTTGTCACTACTTCAAAACACTGCAAAGTTAAAAGTTATACATCATTGGGTTCTGTGTGCCTCTTTGAGGATCACTTCCCATTGTGGAGGGTTTGTCTTCACTGTGTGCTTCTCAATTGCATCTTCTGACAGGAAGCTGATCTAGGGACTACCGATGAAAATGACTGCAGCTTGAATGTGAGATGCTCAGCATTTTCCTGATGGAAGCTGAGAAGTGACATTGGCAAGGGGATTTTATTCAGTGATTCCTACCCCACTGACATGAAAACATTACTGATAAATGCCACATTTATTTCTTCTGACTTTGAGGCTGTGGATCTTGTGCTTTTGAATTAAAGCTGATAAATAATTCTTGTTGCATTCTCTGGTTCCTCTAGCTCTCTTCAGTGATCCATTGATTGTGTTAGAATGCAAAGACTCATTTCCAGATTAATTCAGAAGCCAAAGGAAAGTTCTACTTCTCTCAAAGACCAAACATACTGATGAAGAGGAGTTAGTATAAGACTGTGAAAAATGTTTTGTAAAGTATAGGAGCAACTCAGATTTTACCAAGTCAAAATTTAATAGAAAAATACAAATGACAACTTTGTTAAAAGAGATACAAAACTCTAGGAAACAAACAATAAATGAAAGGATGAGAAAATATTAACATTAAAAATCTAAATAAAACTGTTTTAAAAAACTAACATATCCTTCTGTTATGACTTAAGTATATTTTATGAGCTGTCAAGCAAATTTGTCCTTCATGTCAAAAAGTACAGAAAGAAATATGCACTTTATAAATATATTTTAGTAAACTTGACTCTATCACAGTCTAATTTTTATGATTTTGGAGAATAATAATCTTTGAGGAATTCTAAAATAAAAAAAGAAAACTCTAAAGTTATTTGAGATTAATTGCTTTGGAAGTTGCAAATATAGACGCTTTGATCATAAGCTTAAATAAATGCAAAATAAGAAAGAATAGTAAGTTGCTTTATCAGTCCCTAAGGTTTTGTCTAGAGCTTACTGACTTGGAAGAGTAGAAATGTGAGATCAAAAGTAACTAAGATAAAAATAGGTCTATAAACTAGACCAATATTTAACAACAAAATGCTAGAGTTATTAAGTGGAAAAAAAAAACCCACAATATTTGGTTCTCAAAATACCATCAGTCTTCTAAGTCTTGGAGGCCAGAATGCAGACACTTACATAAAAAAGCTACTCTCTGGATCTGCAATGCTGACTTATATACTGGGAACTCATATGACTTGTTCAAGGTCACACTTACCTCCTTCTATTCATTGCCTGTCCTACAAATAGGAAAAATAAACCATCCTATTGTCCTGCAAATAGGTTATTGATACTTATAGAAAAAAATGGGCACTTTGAGGTGTTTTTATCGCACACGTCTATTTTCACAGAGGATGTCAGTGGAGGAGGTACTTCCACCTGTGAGCATATTCTGTAAACCCTGGTAGCATTTTGGTTTACAACTTCAGTAGGTGTGGGGCTGGATGGGGTCAGGCAAGTGAAGACCAGTGGGGATAAGCTGGCCCTTGTCCTGCCCTGTGAAGCCTCAACAGTCTCTGTACACTATACAGCTGTTGACTGCTCTTCTTTAAATGTGTGGAGGTAACTTTTTTATCATTAATTACCTGAGACTTACTCTAACTGTACTGCATATAAATGAGAAGCGTCTAAGAACCAACACAGCGTGCTTATTGAGAGCATGTCCTGGATTATCAGGGATTGAATTCTGGACCTGTAGTTTGAATTTGCTAGCTGTGTGACCCTAGATGAGTTACTTCATCCTCTGTGCTCTGGTTTCTCACCTTGTCAAACAGGGAGGGTGACACCAGAAGGCGCTGAGTGAAACACAGCAGCTGCCACAGTGCCCCACGAACCGTAAACACTATATCTTAGCTATTTCCAATATTTCTAATAGAGGAGGAATAGGTTAATCAGGAGAAGCCTGTACTTTTTGTTCAATCTCTATTAAACCTTATGCAACATTTTGCAAAAATCTATACCCACAATGGTCAAATAGCAGCTTTTTGTATTTAAATAACCAGCAGTGCACAACTGCTGGCGAAGGAAATGGCAACCCACTCCAGTATTCGTGCCTGGGAAATCCCGTGGGCAGAGGAACCTGGCGGGCTACAGTCCATGAGGTTGCAAAGAGTCTGACAGAACCTAGTGGCTAAACCATCACCAGCAGACAACTACACATTTTAGCATGTCCCGTGGCGGCAGCAAATGCCTTCTCCCCACCCCCAGACTTTTGAACATCGGGTCTAGTGACGCACTGGTGCTCCTGGATGGGAAGTCAGTTTCTGACTCACGTGGCGCCCAGGAATGGATTCCTTCAAGGAGACAGGCTCAAGTCATGTGTGGAGAGAAACAGCAAGAGGGAGAGACGGGTGGCTTGGAGTTTGTGACATGCTCGCGGGGTGGAGAGGATGGGACGCTCTACTGGGACATGGATTTCCACCCATGACCTGAGACACCAGGTGTGTGGCAGCACCGGGAGTGGGTGGCCAGTTTCTGATCCCATCACTCAGACACAGAGCAAGGGAGAGCGATAACCTGAAAACCGTCATCTTGCTAACATCAAAAATGGAATCTTTTTTTATTATGGCTTCATTCACAGATTCCACGTTAAATTGTAAAAATCTCAGTACTTCAATCTGACTTCTAATGTAATTATGTCTCATAGGTTTACACTGAGCACTATCATTTATTATTATTATTTTAATATCTTCCTTACATTGATGATATCCTCTTTGTTTATGTTCCTTATATAAGTAAGCTATAGAATATATCAATTTCACTTTAATATAGGAAACTATGTTATAAAGTTTTTGCTTCTAAAACATTTCATTGGGTCCTATAGGTTTGAGAATATCTGAATTAAAATATGGACTTTTCTGAGACCTAGAAAAATGAATAAAGAGCGATAGGGAAAAGTTAAGGGGACATTCATAAAATGATATTTTTTCTAAGTGTTATAACATGCAATATTATCCCCCAAGTGAGTTCATTATTTTAACTTTTTATGCATATATTTACTAGCCTACATACGAATGATTTTTGGAACAAGATGCTTTGTCCCGAATCTTTCAAGGAAAGACCTTTATTGAATGATCTATGCTGCAAATTTTAAACAGAAAAAAAGAAAAATCGGTATATGCCAGATGGATTTCATAAACCCAGCTGGTGATCCATGAGTCTGGAGGCCTTAGGCTGGATTAGCTTCCTTGAATTTTTTAATTAATTGCTTTAAGGAATTGATTTATAACCACTGAGACTGCTGTGTAGCAACCAAAAAGTTATTTCACAAATAACTACAGAAAATACACCCTTGGAATCAACAAACTGCAGGACTCAGGTAAGGGAAAAGCATTGATAAAGACAGTCTATTTACTGAGGGGTTTAGAGTTATAGAATTAAATGGTCTCCACAGAGAAAGAAAAACTATATAATGAAGTTCTACAAAATAAAACTTCTGAGGTTCTGTGGGCATCCTTAATTGGTAAGTACACTTTATTTTTTGAGTGGTGGGCAGAGATGAAGACATATTTTGCATCTTGCCACTGTATGCTTTGGGGTGGATTCTAATAAAGTATTTATTATGCATAGCACACTGTTCAGATGTGTTTGCATAGTGATGCTTAACAAGCTGAAGAGAGGCAGGGTTATTTTTCACTGACCCTATTGTTCATATTTCTGTTCAACTTCATTTCCCCAAGAAAGGGAGATTATTTACCCCTGAATGTGACCAAGCCCAGGATGTTCTTCACCTGCTGGTGTAGATAAAAGTGAGGGCAGGGGTGCTCTGTAGTCTGGCATTCATTTGTCATTTTTTAGAATCATACAATAGTTCATCAGGGCTTCCCTGATAGCTCAGCTGGTAAAAAATCCACCTGTAATGTGGGAGACCTGGGTTCGATCCCTGGGTTGGGAAGATCCTCTGGAGAAGGGAAAGGCTATCCACTCCAGTATTCTGGCCTGGAGAATTCCATTGACTATATAAATGGCCTCAAAGAGTCAGGCACCGCTGATCAACTTTCACTCTCACTTTCAATAGTTCATCAAAAGATATGGGTGTTTCATGGCCTCTCAGTATTATAAACAAATATGATACTCATTTCTTGAAAACTCCGTCCCTATTGCTCATTTATAGTCTTCTTTTCAAAAACAATTATATTTTTATCAGTATTTTGTTAAATCTATTTATCTAGTATTCATCTGGCTGTATCAGGTCTTAGCTGTGGCATGCAGGATCGTTGCATCAAGTGGAATCCTTCATTGTTTAATCTCACAACTTGCTAATGATAAGCACTGAGTTATTAAAACAACTGTAAGACTCCTCATTCATGGGTGTGTGTCCATGTGGATTTTCTGACTCTAAAGATTATTATCCCCTCAACTTTCAGAGAGAAAATAGTTGGTCTTTTACAGTAAAAATGTCATATTTGTTTGAAGCTGACTTCTCATTTTATTTTCATTTTTATTCCTTTCTCTTTTCCCCTCTCTGTCTGTAAACTTTAAGGATTAATTAATCAGGAAAAAGCATAAATAAAACATGTCATTAAGTGAAGACTCTAGGGATATTTAAGTTCAGGTAAGATTAATAATACCTAAATAAAACAAAGAAAATATATTCAAAGTTTTGTGCTTTTTGGGGGATAGTGAAAATATTAATACATTATATATGTATATATGTAATAGTCATGGTTACTATAGCTATAAGTCTGCTGTTTTTATTCTGACAAATATAGTAGTCATATAACATGTTATTTCATGTCCTGCTGAACTTTAAAATTTAAGTTTTTAAAGTTAATAAAGCTCATTACTGAACATTATGACCATAGATTCAATCTTGGCTCCTTTAGGAGGATGAATTATCTTGCTTTATTTTTTCTTCATGATTTTATTCTCTTTCTCAATGTGTAAGCAACACAAACTAAAATTTGTTTTAGTTACATTTCTTATTTTTATTCTGATATATATTTAATAATTAACCATGTAATGCATAATTATACCTGGAAAATAAACTGCCAGTTTTAAATTAGTCCAGTATTAAATATTTAAAAATCTTTTGGGTTATTTTATGTATCCCATATATTGTTCAATAAAGTAAGACTGAAGTATATATTCTTATATGATCCCCTATATGTATGATGTTGAGAAATTAAGCTACAAACTCTTCTTAATGGCTGAATATTAGAATCATAGAAACTTCTATCATATTGTTTGTGTAGATAATTGTGTTATTTAATAATTGTGGATATTTATATGACCTAAGGAAGATAATATATTCATTTAGGTTGATTCATACTTTTCTAGTGGGCAACCTTGGTGATCTACTAAACAAGTGTTGCAGCTATTGATAATGCTAGTTTACAATCATGCCTGCAGGAAATATTACTCAATAGAATATTTTTGCTTAAATAACATTAAAATAATTTTTCATCTCCAATATAAATGGATATTGGCTCTATGCTTCATGCATCTTACTGATCAAAGCAAAATAGGAAAAAGAAGCATGCAAGAAGCATAGTTAAGAGATTAAAGAAAATGTTTACATTATTTTACACAAAAGATCACTTAATAGATTATCTGTTTTTAGGAACTGGAATACTTAAAAGATTTTATATTAGTTTGCTGGGCTGCCTGTAACAAAACTCCACAGATGAAGGAGTGCAATCAATATGCGTTTATTTTCTTTTTCTTTCATTATTTATTCATTTTTTTGGCTGTGTAGGGTCGCAGTTGCGCCATGTGGAATCGCTAGTTGGGGTGCCAGAGCTTCTAACTGTGGTACACCGGCTTAGTTGCCGTGGTACACCGGCTTAGTTGCCGTGCATCACCAGGGGTCAGACCCAAGTTCCCTGCATTGGAAGGTGGATTCATAACCACTGGGCCACCAGGAAATCCCTGGGCGTTTGCTTTCTGACACTCTGGAAGCTGGCGGTCCCTGACCAAATGTCAGAGGGCAGGTTTCTTTGGCGGCATCTCCCGCCCGCTGGCATGCAGCATCTTCCAGCTGTGCCCGCGTGGTCTTCTCCCCGCACACAGGTGTCCCTGGGCTCTCTCCCTCTGCATGCTGGCCCCCTCTTCTAAAGACACGGTGCAGACTGGGCGAGGCCACCCTAATTGCTCCCTTCAAGGCCCTGTCTGAAGAACAGTCAGTCTGAGGTACTCAGGAACACGGATTTAATTTAGGTGCATAATTTAGCCCAGTGTGTGATTATTACTTTCTAATTTTTTTTTCTAAGCCAATTTTTCAAATTGATGATTTAAAGATGCTGATTTCATTTAGCTTGCTTACCATTTAAAACAAAACCTGGAATTTGCTGCTTAATGGTATTTAACATGTGGAGATTTCATTTAAATATTGACACAGACTTTTCTAGAGAAATGGAAAGTGAGGTCTGAAACAGGCTCGTCTGGCAAGGAGCTTAGCACTGAGTGGTCCCTACACCCTACCAGTCTGCCTCTCCACTGGCCCCTCTTCCACCTGACCTGTCTCACGGGCTAGTGGTTCTCTTCGGTGCTTGAACAGTGGACACCTCGTCTAAACCACTGAAACCAGTTAAACTCTAGAGGCTTGAGTCCGTGTTCCATGCATGCATAACTGCCACGTTACTTTATCTTTTCTAATATTTGTTTGTTATTTATTTTTATAGTAATGCTGACTTACAATATCAGTTTAACATCAGGTTAGGTATAGAATATCGTGACTTAGTATTTTTATAAATTCATCACCATACAACATTTTTATAATATTATTGACTGTTATATTCCCTGTGCTGTGATATTACATTATATTCCTGTGACTTATTTAATTTGCAACTGAAATATGTACCTCTTAATCTTCTTCACCTAGTTTGCCCAATTCCTTACTCCCAGTCCCTTTGACAACCACCAGTTTGTTCTCTGTATCTGAGTCTGTATCTGTTGTTGTTGTTGTTTTTTATATTTGTGAGTTTTTTCTTTTTTTAGTATTTTTCTCTGTATGACTTTTTCTTTTAGTATAATACCCTCTCAGTCCATCTACATTGTTGCAAATGGCAAAATTTCTCATTGCTCATTGCAGTACTATTTACTGAAGTCAAGACATGGAAGCATGTCTATCATTCTTCAAGACATGGAAAATGTCTATCAACAGATGAACGGATAAAGAAGGTGTGAGATATATATGTATGTATATATATATTTACATATATATATATATATATATATCACAATGGACATATGCACAATGGAATGATATTCAGCCATTAAAAGAAGGAACTTTCTACTTTTCCCAAGCACCAAAATGTTTAATAAAAATCTACATAAATTATGTTTTATTTTTCCCTAAGTGCTTTCATGCCTTTGATATTACAAAGTGAATATTTGCTTCAAAATTTCTGTATTGTGTGATGTCCTATATATCCATCATAATATCATTATGATTTTTTAAACTGTCTGTTTTGTATTGGGGTATAGTTGATTAACACTGAATAATACATGGGACACTGCTCAGTGTTATGTGGCAGGAGGGAGCTTTGGGAAAGAATTTTCTTTCTTTGGGAAAGAAAAGTATATGTGTGGCTGAGTCCCTGTGCTGTTCTCCTAAATCTATGTCACCTTTTAATGGTTAAGTTTATAATGGAAAACACATATCTGTATTATAAATATATATAATAAAATATAGACAAGATAATTTCCATTACAAAAATCTACCACATTAAAAAAGGGGTTTTGAACAGAGATGTTAAGCTAAAATTCTTCTTAAAAAAACCATGGACGGGCATTACTTAATGAAAGCAATTTAGTCCTTTTAAGTTATCCTGCCATACTTATTGTGAGTGTAGTTTTATATTCAATAAAATTCAATATGCTACTCTAAATAATTATTTCCTTTTTAAATCAATTAAAAAGATTAAGATTTTTGTCATATTATTCATTTTAAAGGCTATTTTTGTCTCAATTTTATGTCCACCATGACAAAAATTTATTTCATATTTATAAATTGACAGAAATAGATTTATTTCTTTTATACCTGACTTATTAATCTTGGTTAAAATCCAATTTGGGCTTGATTTTGTTTTGTTTAGCCCTTTTCATCTTTTATTTTTCTGAATTACATGAACAAAATATCACTTTAGTTTTGCTCTAAATTATGTCACACAACAAATGCTTTTCCAGATTTTTCTTTAGACACATTCCAAGTGATATATTTTTTTAATCTACTCTTTAAGTTTTTATACTTGTGGCTAAAATCAGCATATAAGAGTCACAACTAACATCATTTCTTCTTATAAAAAAGTTCAATTCAGTTCAGTCGCTCAGTCTTGTCCAACTCTTTGCGACCCCATGAATCGCAGCATGCCAGGCCTTCCTGTCCATCACCAACTCCTGGAGCTTACTCAAACTCATGTTCATCGAGTTGGTGATGCCATCCAGCCATCTCATCCTCTGTCGTCCCCTTCACGTCCTGCCCCCAATCCCTCCCAGCATCACGGTCTTTCCCAATGAGTCAACTCTTCGCATGAGGTGGCCAAAGTATTGGAGTTTCAGCTTCAGCATCAATCCTTCCAATGAACACAAAGGCCTGATCTCCTTTAGGATGGACTAGTTGGATCTCCTTGCAGTCCAAGGGACTCTCAAGAGTCTTCTCCAACACCACAGGTCAAAAGCATCAATTCTTCGGCACTCAGCTTTCTTCACAGTCCAACTCTCACATCCATACATGACCACTGGAAAAACCATAGCCTTGACTAGACGGACCTTTGTTGGCAAAGTAATGTCTCTGCTTTTTAATATGCTATCTAGGTTGGTCATAACTTTCTTTCCGAGGAATAAGCGTCTTTTAATTTCATGGCTGCAATCACCATCTGCAGTGATTTTGGAGCCCCCCAAAATAGTCTGACACTGTTTCCACTGTTTCCCCATCTATTTCACATGAAGTGATGGGACCAGGTGCCATGATCTTAGTTTTCTGAATGTTGAGCTTTAAGCCAACTTTTTCACTCTCCTCTTTCACTTTCATCAAGAGGCTTTTTAGTTCCTCTTCACTTTCTGCCATAAGGATGGTGTTATCTGCATTACTGAGGTTATTGATATTTCTCCCGGCAATCTTGATTCCACCTTGTGATTCATCCAGCACAGCGTTTCTCATGATGTACTCTGCATATAAGTTAAATAAGCAGGGTAACAATATACAGCCTTGACATACTTCTTTTCTTATCTGGATCCAGTCTGTTGTTCCATGTCCAGTTCTAACTGTTGCTTCCTTACCTGCATATAGGTTTCTCTATAAAAAAGTTAGTGATAAGTAAATACATCATTTACATATGAAAAGCCCAATAATAACTACTACTTTATAAGTTTTCAATTCTGCTTTTCCTATCCAGACCTTGGGAGGTAAGAATATATGCTGCAATTTTCAGCAGTAATTGGAGCCACTTTTTAATTTGAAGTATTTCTGTATTTCTGTTAATACTAGTAAATTCAAAATTTCCTAGTTAAAAGGGTGACTGCATGATAACTAAGCTCCCAGGAACCTTCTCATTTGCACCTGTCCCCATGCACATGCCTGGCCAAATGATGACTTGGGAATTCTGCTGTAACTTTGCCCTGTCGCCTGGTATGCCTTCAGCCAGTGAGAAGCTGGAGTAAGAAGAAAGGGTATGCATCATAACTGAGATTATGACATGAAGTCATCTCACATCTGTGGCCAGCACCTCCTGTCATGTCCACCCAATCTGCAAGCTCAGTGAGTTATTCTGTTGTTGATTCTTCATTATTTAACAGAGAAGAACAGACCTGACTCCATATTGAATCCTTTTAGCTATAACCCTGTGTTCTATTGTCTGTGCTTAGTCATGACCCCATGGATTGCAGCACACCAGGCTTCCCTGTTCTTCACTATCTCCCAGAGTTTGCCCAAGCTCATGTCCATTGAGTCTGTGATGCCATCCAACCATATCATTCTCTGCCACCCCAATCTCCTCCTGCCCACAATCTTTCCCAACATTAGGGTCTTTTCCAATGAGTTGGCTCTTTACATCAGATGGACAAAGTTTCAACCTCAATATCAATCCTTCCAATGAGAATTCAGCATTGATTTCCTTTAGGATTGACTGGTTTGATCTCCTTGCTGTCCAAGGGACTTGCAAGGGTCTTCTCCAGCACCACAGTTCAAAAGCATTATTTCTTTGGCACTCAATCTTCTTTATGATCCAACTTTCACATCTGTACATGACTACTGATAAAACTATAGCTTTGATTATACAGCCCTTTGTTGGCAAAGTGATGTCTTTGGTTTTTAATACACTGTCTAGTTTTGTCACAGCTTTCCTTCCAAGAAGCAAGCATCTTGAAATATATGTAATAGTCCATTCTCAATGCTCTACCTCCCAGGCTTGACTTCTAAAGGTGTAACACTTTTGTATTTATATAGAGATAAAAAACTTGCAAAACAGAAAAGAACAATTGTATTGTTGGTTTACAGGAACAGTGTGACCAGACCTACTTGGATTCTAACCTCAAGATATTTGTAACTACTGGCCACACCCTCACCTCTTTTGGTATGAGAGAAGCCTGAAATCTGATTCAGGTAAGACAATTCTTTAGGACACTAGTTCACCATCATTTGGGCCTGCTGGCTTTCCAAATACACTCACTATTCTTTGCTCCAGCACCTCATTCTCTTGACTTATTGACCTGTCAGGAAGCGTTCAGTAAGAACTTAGACTCAGTAACAAGTACATGATAATAAAAGTTCTTAAAACTTCATTGGCCAGTTCAAGAATCCAGATTACTTTGTAAGATTGAGGATGTTTTTCTTTGCTTTAATCACTTCCTATACATGTTGAAATTAACAAGGAATTCTTAGGTTAGTTATTTGCCTAGTTATAGTGCATTGATTTGCTCTGTGAAGCTTAACACTTCCCACAATGATTGGACACCTTTCTCAAAATACAACACAGAGCTAAAGGTCAGAGGTGGAATTATAAAGCAAATGTGATTAATTCTTATTTGCAACCTATGATGTGAAAAAATTATAAACAAAACTGTATATTAATGTTCCTGTGTCCAAGCTCACTCTGCTTGCCACATGAGAGGCCAACAAATCTGAGGGTTGAGGTATTGAGACAAGAAATATGACTTTATTCAGAGAGCTGGCTGACCAAGAAGATGGCAGCTAATGTCTCAAAATAATCATCTCCTTGGGGTCTGGATGTCAGGTATTTTATGGATTGGAAACCGGGGAAGGTGAGAAAACAAAGTAAAAAGGCCATTCAGTCTTGCAAGTATCTCCAGGAATGGCAAGCCTCAGGTAGGAGGATGTGTTAAATTTCTTCCTGCCATCTAGATGTGGACAGGGCTCTGAACAAAGAAACTAACTTAGCCTTCAGGCAAAGGGGCAGGATTCTCTGAGGCAGGCCATTTTGTGTGATTATAATAACAAAAGTGGCCAACAAAACAGATCTAGCATGGAAGAGTCAGTTTTAACTCTTTTGTTACAATAATAGTTCAGAAGACAAAGCACGGTGTATTTTATTTCAGCAAAGATGAGTTTCCTTTTAATGGATGACATTTTGACCTAGTAAATAGATATGTAATGTAATCTATAGAAATGTTTGCAATATCCAAATCTCTAAGTGATATATATCAGGGATATACAAAAGTCAACAAATAATTTCAACTGGGGAGCTTAAAAAAACTAGCAACACAGGTGTTAGATGTGGTGACTAAAAATGTTTTATGTGCTCTGGTGAGGGAGGCAGGTCTTTCCTACCTTTTAAGGACAATATGCCATTGTGCAGTCAAATTGCTTAGCCCTCATCTATGTCCCAGGCCTTCCCTGGCAGCTCATATTGTACAAAATCAGCCTGCAATGCAGGAAACCAGGGTTTGATCTCTGGGTCAGGAAGATCTGTGGAAAAGGGAATGGCTATCCCCTCCAGTATTCTTGCCTGGATAATTCCATGGCCAGGAACCTAGCAGGGCTACAGTCCATGGGGTCTCAAAGAGTCAGACACATCTGAGTGACCAGCACTTGGATCACCAGCTAGTTCCTATCACAGGGAAAACAGCTGACACAGAGGGAGAAAAATAGCTGGTGAGGTCAGCTCCACTCTAGTACTGCTCCCAACTCCCTTTAACACACCAAGGACCTACTCATGGGCATGAACAGGCTCTAATCTACAGCAGAAATTTTCAGGGAAAATGTTCATGTGTGAAAGGAGTTTTTCTGCAGTAAGACCTTGGGCTCAGTAACAGCTACATGATCATAAGAGTTCCTAAAACGCCACTGGCTGCATGCCTGTTGTGTTGCTGTTTTGGTAAATATTCAAAAACATGGATGTTGTAAGTCAGAAGTGAACTGCATTGTGATAATTCTGTATTTCAACAATTTTCTCATTCAACTTTTGTTTCTCTATTTGCTTTGTGCTTCATTAGAATTTGTAGTTTACCATAGATAATATACATGCTGTTCTTTTGAAACATCCCACCCTCACCTTCTCCCACAGAGTTCAAAAGTCTGTTCTGTACTTCTGTGTCTCTTTTTCTGTTTTGCATATAGGGTTATCATTAACATCTTTCTAAATTCCATATATATGTGTTAGTATGCTGTAATGTTCTTTATCTTTCTGGCTTACTTCACTCTGTATAATGGGCTCCAGTTTCGTCCATCTCATTAGAACTGATTCAAATGCATTCTTTTTAATGGCTGAGTAATATTCCATGGTGTATATGTACCACAGCTTCCTTATCCATTCATCTGCTGATGGGCATCTAGGCTGCTTCCATGTCCTGGCTATTATAAAGGTGAGATGCATGAGACGAGTGCTCAGGCCTGGTGCACTGGGAGGACCCAGAGGAGTCGGGTGGAGAGGGAGGTGGGAGGGGGATCGGGATGGGGAATACGTGTAACTCTATGGCTGATTCGTGTCAATGTATGACAAAACCCACTGAAATGTTGTGAAGTAATTGGCCTCCAACTAATAAAATAAAATTTATACTTAAAAAAAAAAAAAGAAAGAAAAAAGAAAAGAATTTGTAGTTTACAATACATGTGACTAAGCAGAGGTGTCAGATAGAAGAATAAAATTCTAGATGTAGGAGTAAAGGTTATTGTGACAAAGATGAGGAATTAACATCCTCTAAGTCATTCATTCCAGCACTGCAACAAACATAACAAATGAGCTGGGCATTACAATAGAAGCAAATTCACTTTTTGGTCTGCTATTCTCCTGTGGGTCATCTCCAGCTCAATATCTACAGCAATGTCACCAACAAAACTGAATAGAAAGTGCAGGTGAATGTCGCTCAGTCGTGTCTGACTCTTTGTGACTCTGTCATGGGTATAGTCCATGAAATTCTCTAGGTCAGAATACTGAAGTGGGTAGCCTTTCTCTTCTACAGGGGATCTTCCAACCCAGGGATCAAACCCAGGTCTCCTGCACTGCAGATGCATTCTTTACCAACTGAGCTATCAGACAGGTACAAATGACTGCTACTTGACAAAGTGCTGGTGATTTTAGGTGGAAATGGGAATCTAAAGGCAAAAAAATCTATAGTTTTGTTTCTTCTTTAATTCGTAGCCAGTGAAGACTCTCTGGGTTCTGGAAGCAAATTATTAATTTATTAGATGATACTTCAATGTTAATTTTATGTAACAGGTTACATAAAAGGTTAATTTTATGTAACAAATACTTGTTTAACCAAGAGTATTTAGAACACTTTGGAAACCAAGCCTAAATACACAAACATCTACTATATACAGCAACATAGTAGTTTTACAGGAGAAGAATCCTTGGCAAATTGTTTGATCTGAAAGGTGAATTGCAGTACTTAAAACAAACAAACAAAAACAGTAGGCAAGATTTTACTTAGTGGTTTGAAAAGGAAGCATGTCTGCAGAAATTCAACAGATATTTTTAAATTAGTTGAACACATCTCGGCAGTGGAAAGGGGAAAATGTTTTGATTTTAAGTGACAAAAATCTTGGATTTAAAAGAAACTGAATTCTTGGGAAAATGTTGCAAAATAAAATACTTAATATTTCCACTAGTCCTTTGGCTTGGAAGTAACAAAGGAAATGAGAAAGTCTCTCCTATGAAAACCATGAAGGAAAAATGTAGAACACAGCAGAGCAGCATTTCATGTACTTATAACATCTACGTATTTCTGTGAATCTTCTTTTCAGCTTCTGACATATAGAGAAAAGAAAGACCCTTGTAGAAGGTGGCCTAGTAAAGCAGTGAAAGTGAGATTACCTGATTGTACCAGTCAGGTTTCAGAATCTATAAAAGATGAGTATACTGTCGCTTACAAGAAAGAAATGAGCATTTTGATACCATGTTCAACATCTTCAATGGTTGAGAAAATTTCCTTATTAAAAAAAAAAGAATCAAGAGCAAAGGTTGAAATTCTCTCAGTTTACTTAAAGTTCCTCTGTGCTTATTTACCTAGTTAGCAAAGTTAGGCATTTGTGCCGCCAAAAAAAAAAAAAAAAAATTAAAGAGATAAATACATTCATTTTTAGGGCAGAAGAAAAAAAGTAGACTTACATAAAGCTATAAATGATCAGGAAACTTACACACATATAAAATAAACTTGTAAATTCTACCCCTGTATTTGGATATATAAGGATATCACTCAGGGAGAAATGTTTTTATATCAGTATTGAATAAAATTATTTAAGCCATATATTATTCATATTTTATTTAAAGGATAATTGTATTAGTATACTTAATCTTAAACACTGTCATAAATTTTCGCATTATAAATGATCTTAACTAAAACCAAGTCACATTCACTAAATTAATTCTATCAAGGTTACTTCTAGAAAATTGAATGCTATTTGGATTACAGCAGTTATTTATCAGAAAATGTCTACACAATGTTTTAAAATTTTATAAAAAGGGAAGAAAGAGATTGATTTCAAGAAAGATACACTCTGCTTCATCTGTTGTTTTTTTTTTTTTCTTGCTTTAGTTAGTAACTTTTAGTTAAAAATCATTTTTGTTTAATTAGGAAAAACCAAAACTCAGAGACTATATTTCACATATCACACCTCATTAACTCATTTGTCTACTGCACAGTAAAAATCTATAATTAGTATATTAGGCCAATTCAGCAAGTTAAAAAATAAAATAGAAACTTTAAAAAAACAAATTTCCTTTACCTAAAATATTGATTTGATTAGAATTAATATCCTTACAAGGGAGGAGAAATCAAACGAAAAGGGAATAAGCTGGCCCCAAATAAGCAAATCTACAAAAATTTATCTTTCACCTCTCAAAATATCATGGCCTTTTTCCTTTTAGATTGTGGTAGAGAACTCAGGAAGCATGTTAGCTAACCTTGACATATAGTTATTATAATTTTTACTTGGGGTTCCCTGAGACCTGAACTGAGGCAAGAGTGCACCCATGTAAAATGCTTGGGAAGGCCACCACAAAGGCATGAGAGTGACGGAACCTTAGGATCACAAAGCAACACAGATAAATTTGCTAAGAATAACGCTGTGCATAAGAAGTCAAAACCAAAAGAGTACATAGTGTATGATTCATTTATACAAAGCATAAATGATGTCTCTTTTCTTTCATGAGACGTCATAAGTCTTTCATGGTGAGGATTGCCATGGAAGGAAGCAGAGACCAGAAGGGACACAGGGCATCTCCTAAAATCCTGCAGTGTTCTGTGTTTTTACCTTGTACAGATTAATCAGACATGTTCATGTGATGAAAGTTCACTCAGCTGTACACTTACAATGTGTGAAGTTGTCAGTGTATAATAACCACCAACAAAATTTATGAACCTCAATGTAACAAAAACAAACAGATTTTGCAAGATCGCATTAAATCAAAGTAAGTTATTAAACATACTGAGATATTTGTCATTCTGTAGTGAGTCATGGAAGTTGAATGAAGATAAAAAAAATAAAAATAAAGCAAAATTATGGAATGACCGATAACTCTACTGTATTATGAACTGTGAGTATGATAAACTAAGCTCTCTGATTTAAAAAGATCAAAACAAGATGAAATAAAATCTCTATAAGACTCAGCAATGATGCATGAGACGAGTGCTCGGGCCTGGTGCACTGGGAGGACCCAGAGGAGTCGGGTGGGGAGGGAGGTGGGAGGGGGGATCGGGATGGGGAATACGTGTAACTCTATGGCTGATTCATGTCAGTGTATGACAAAACCCACTGAAATGTTGTGAAGTAATTAGCCTCCAACTAATAAAATAAAATTAAAAAAAAAAAAAAGTAGAAATTAAAGGCAAAAAAAAAAAAAAAAAGACTCAGCAATGAAATCAGAAGTGACAAAATTTCATTTAAAAATGCACATGTTTATTCCTTGGTATCCCAAGAGTAGATTATATACATTTCCATTCTTTGGCTCATGTATAGAAAAACCGAGAACCCTAGAAATGCTCTATAGATGGCCTGCAGAGGTTTTAAAGGATAGAACCTAGAAATCATCTTTAGAAATCATTTTTATAATTCACTCTTTCACAGCTAAAACCACCAGATGTCAATAAATATTTTCATACTCTTAACAAGCTTGTAATAATTTCACACTCATGACTAATTTATTTCTCAAACACGAGAATATTCATGAAGTCTGTGTGTGCCCACACATGTATGTGTGCATGTTCTAGTTGGAAAAATTCAGTTAATCAAAGTCTAAAGGAAACCTGTATCCTAAATGTCTCATTTTTCAACTGCACTCTGCCTCTGTGGTTGGAAATCCCTCAGGAAACTAGAGCTATTACTTTATACTGTAGTGTGTAGAATGACTCTTGACTTACGTATTATTGATTAACTATGTTGCTGTACATACAAATGAGAGAAGCCATACGAAGTCACGGTTTGCCCAGCTTTGGTAGTCAAACAACGTGCGCTATATTATGCAGAGGCAGCGTCCAAGCTGAGAGTGTAAAAATTCCCTAGGAATAATTTATGAGCAAACACTCTTTTATTACTGCTTCACATTATCAGATCCTAAAACAATAGGAAATAGATATAAGCAAATCATTCATTTTGTCCCCTGATAATACACAGAAATATCACAAAATTATAGACACTGGTTCTAGGAATAACTTGTAAAGGTCAGCTCATCATTTGATATTGTTTATAGGAAGTGGGCACCTAGATAACCTGGCAAGGCTCTCATATTTCTGGGAAAAAACAGTGAGATTCAGAGAGTTTAACTGAGTTCCCAGAGATAGTTTTAAAGGTAAGTCTAGGACTCGTGTACCCTTATTCTGGCCACACATTTTATGCTATTATAAACCAACTCTATTACCATGCTTTTGGAAAATCTTCTCTCAAACTAGGAAAACTGATCCCTTACATTCATTTTTAGACTTCAAGGAAAAACATCTGTGAATAATACTCTGAAGACTTTAATGCTTAAAAAAGTGGTCTTGTATCTTAATGAATTTCCAAAGCATATTCTCAAAACCATGTATATATAAGGATATATTGCATAACACAGGAAATATAGCCGATATTTTATAATACCTGTAAATGGAGTATAATCTTTAAAAATTGTGAATCACCAAGTTGTACATCTGTACATTTACTATATATATATATATATATATATATATATATATATATATATATGGGCTTCCCTGGTGGCTCAGATGGTAAACAATCTGCCTGTAATGCAGGAAACCCTGGGATTGATATCTGGATTGGGAAGAGCCCCTGGAGAAGGGGCTACCCTCTCCAGTATTCTGGCCTGTAGAATCCCATGCACAGAGAAAGCTGGCAGGCTTCCGTCCATGGGGTCCCAAAGAGTCAGATACAGCTGAGTGACTAATACTTTCACTCTCAACCTAGTTATGAAAGTATCAGGGGAGAATGATACATGTGTATGTACGGCTGAGTCCCTCCACTGTTCACCTGAGACTACCATAGCATCCTTAACTGGCTATACCCCAATACAAAATAAAAAGTTTCAAGCTTGAAAAAAATAGTGTTATCAAACCTTTTCGTGATTTTTCAAATTGATGTAAAGAATGATATCTCAAAGTAGTTTTGATTTGAATTTTTCTCACCAGGACTGTGATTGCTCATTTTGAAATATATATTTAAGAGTGATTTGCATTTGCTTTCATTGATTCATACTGTCTTTTTTTTATTTTTTATTTTACTGAACTTTGATTTTTAGGAGCTCTTTAGAAATTAATGGAATCAATTTTGTGTCTGTCATATGAATTTCATTTGTTAAACCAAATGGTCATTTGTTTTTGACATTATTTTACTATATATATGATAATGTGTGACTTTTGTGTCACAGTAAAAATCCTTCCAATATTTCTTTCTGAACTTTAATTACTTCATTCTACTTTTAAATATCCTATGGGCCCAGAAAAATTTAAGAAGAGACAAATACTCATTGTCTATTTCCTAGCGGCTACTCAGTATTTACAGCTACATCTATTCAATATTGCACATTTCTGATACTGATTTGAAAAGGCAGCTCTATTTTGCACTAAATTCTTACATGCAATCAGGTTTATTGTTATTCTTTGTATTTATTTCACTGAAATTACTATTTATTGTGGCATTTTAATGTTTTTAGCTTTTATTTGGCTTGTTCTACATCATTGCATTCTTCTCTTGGATATTACAATTCCTTATTTTCTTTTATAAATATGAAATTCAGTCTTTCTAATTCCAAAATAATTTATTTTAGTATTGTACAAGTATATATGTTGGTATTCTTTCACCTGGCGTGGGATGAGCATAGTTTATTTTCTTTTGCATATGTATCTTACATGCATTGTTTGCTGTCATATTATTACTTTATATGTTTTTAATATTTTAGTAATTTTCTTAATACTTGTACTCATTCATGAAATATTTTTCAGAATTTAATAGTTTTAACATTCTTTTACATTTTTGTACCTCATCTTTGTTTGAAATATTCATTCCGAAATAATATCACATTGATTTTCTTAGACTAAACATTTCTACTCTTTGATCATAAAAGCACATTTAGGGGGACTTTCTGGTAGTTAAGGCTTTGAGCTTCCACTGTGGATATCTTCTTTGCAGTTTATAGCATCTTGCCTATGTGCTTTCCATTGAGTCAATTTCCACTAAATTGATATTATTGGTACTGATGCTCTTCATCACTATTTTTAAATTTATTTTGTAATTTGTACAGTTTTACAGAAAATTAAAAGGAATAACAAAATCTAATATCCTGACACTAGGTTCATCAATGTTTGAACTTCAGTTAGGGCATGGTGGGGATATACAAGAGAAAACAAAATATTCATATTTCTCTACTGCTTTGTTACCACATGACCATACTCATCAATTTCTGGCTTAATTATTTGCCATTTGTAATGTCCTATTTGTAGGTATAAATGTCTGTGCCAGCCATACACTGAGTTATAAGGCACACACACAAATCTGTCTAAATTAGACCATCTTAGTTACAAAGAGAAAGAACGCCTTGGCTTGCTTGACCTCACTATTCGGGAGAGGGTTGGCTTTTGGAGTTACTCAATCCAGGGATTCCAATAATAACATCACTATGACTTTTCTCTTGCTTCTCACAACGTGGGGAGGCTTCTAGTCACAGATTAATCATCACTGCCTCTGATATCAAATCAACTGAGAAAAATCTCTGAAAATAGAGTCTTTTCTCTGGAACTTCCCTGATGGTCCAGTGGCTAAGATTCCGTGCTCCCAATACAAGGGGCCCAGGTTCATTCCTTGGTCAGGGAAGGTAGATCCCACTAGCCAAAACTAAATATCCTGTGTGCTGTAACCAAGACCCAGTGCAGCCAAATAAATTAATACATATTTGGGAAAATAGAAAACAGAGACTTATCTTTAAAAGTGATGACTAAAAAGACTGGAAAACTCACATGCTTATGTGCACACTCTGAGAACATCCATTTAGCCAGAGACTGAGACAGAACAGTTGGCCAGATCTTGATCATGTTGAACCTGTCTGCCTTGGAGGTGACGAGGTAAGAGAGTTAATCCTATTTCACTTGCATGGAACACAAATTCCTAAGAAGAGAGGATTTGGCAACAGGAATGTGGACGTGCTGTTCAGCTCCTACCTGTGCTTATATTTAAAATTGCAAGGTGTGTGAGCATGTGGGATCAGTCATGTCAAACACTGTGATCCCATAGATCCCCTCCAGACTCCTCTGTCTGGAATTCTCCAAGCAAGAATACTGGAATGGTTTGCCATTTCCTTCTCTAGGGCATCTTCCTGACCCAGCGATCAAACCCATGTTTCCTGCATTGCCTGCATTGGCAGGTGGATTCCTTAACAGCTAAGGCACTGGGGAACCCCTAAATCAAAGAATTATTCAGTATTGGAGGAAACTATGTGGAATACATTGAGAATCATGTTCACAAGATGAATGACAAATGGATGAAATTTCTTTATCTTCCTCTTTCCTTTTAACAGGTGCAACTTAAATTCAGTAGATTATGAGTCTACTTAGAAAAAATATAAAAGATGTGAGCATAGAAAGTGAGATTTAGAGGAAGACCATTACCTTCCTTGTTGGCGAGATATGCCACTTCTCTAAGAACAGGTGGGAGTCATGACAAGGCCTTGTTAGAACTTACTCCTAGTCCAGTGGGATAACAGAAGAATTTGTCTCTGGAGTTAAGGAGATTCTCATATACCCAAAGTGCATAACTAGTTAAAATTTTAAACTGTCATCTGAAATATTTATTTTCCCTAGTGCTAACAGTAGTTCAATCTCAGAGAAGAAATTTTTTGACACATGCAGCTTTAAAAAAAAGTTAAAAAATAAAGTAATTCTCTTGTTTGAAAAAGTTAGAGTAATGCATGTGCTTTCTTTTAATGGCAGAAACTTTTTATTATTATCATTGACCATGCCATGTGGTATGTGGGATCTTAGTTCCCCAATCAAGGATCCAACCTGAACGTTTTTTCTGTAAAACGATACGGCATAAATTTATAGGATTGTTTTCTTTGTGAGATTCCACAATTCAAAGCTATTTACATAAACTTAACATGGAACCCACTACAGTATTCTTGCTTAGAGAATTCCCTGGACAGAGGAGCCTGACAGGTTACAGTCCATGGGGTCTCAAAAAGTTGGACACCACTGAAGCAAGTGGGCATGCACACATAGTTGGTTCATTGGGGCAGTTTAAATGATAGCAAATGATTTCAAGGTACTAGTTCCCTTTCAGATGATTTTGGTTTGTTTTATTCTAATAAAAATATAATAAAGAGAATCAAGTATTCTTTTTTTATTTTTAAATGAGATTTAAAAATTTTCATCAATCTGGAACTCATTTGAAGTTTATTTCCTAGTCAATATATAGGAATCTGCTGGTGGTGATGAAACAGAAACACATGCTGTTTGAATTCAAGGCGGAAAAATAGAAGTTAAAATGTGTGACCAAAGTTATATGCCACTTTTTAAGTTTTTTTGGAATGCACCTGTAATCAATAATCTTGAAGCTCTAGATTTATCTATCAAACTGAGAAAATCTGTCTTAGGGTAGCTAGATCCTTTAATCAAATATTGACAGATGTGATCTTCTGGGTGATAAAAATGGATTTAAAACTCAGAGTGACATTATTTAATGAGATTCATAGAATCAGAGCGTGCTTATTCAAGTCAAGATGAAACATATATTATATAATATGTGCCTACTTCTCAAGTCATTGAAAGCGAAACTGTTAGAAGTTCAGTCATATCTGACTCTGCAACCACCTGGACTGTAGCCCACCAGATTCCTCTGTCCACAGAACTCTCAAGGCAAGAAACCAGAGTGGGTAACCATGAACTTCTCCAGGGAATTTTCTCAACCTAGGATTGAACTCACATCTCCTGCATTGCAGGCAGATTCTTTACCGTCTGAGCCACAGTGAAGTCCTCTCAAGTCATTACTATTCTTAAATAACATGACTACAATTTATCATTCTTGATTTCGTTAGCATATATTTAAAAGCTAAGGTCAAACATTTTCCTATTTATGTAACTGAAAGACTTAATCTATTCCTGTGTCATGTCCCACTCTTTGTGACTCCATGGACTATAGCCCACCAGACTCCTCTTTCCATGGGATTCTCCCAGAAAGAATACTGGAGTTGACTGCCATGCCCTCTTCAAGGGGATCTTTCCGACCCAGGGATCAAAGGATCTTTTATGTCTCCTGCCTTGGCAGGTAGGTTCTTTACCACTGGTGCCACCGGGGAAGCCCGCTTAATCTATAACTTAAATCCAAGATTTATAAGTAGAAATGTTTAGCTTATGGGAGCAATGTTGAATCAGAGTTTAATAGATGAAAACAATTATTAAAACATTTTATACATCTTATTATACCAAATCTTATGAAATTACTCCTCAGAAACCTAAATCACTATAAAATTAGGTAGCATAAAATTAAGTAGCTAAATGCACACTATCTTATAATAGAGATTTCAGGGGAACAAAGGAACTTTGCTCATTTTAGAAATATTTAGTGTTAATATGCTATTTATAGTGCTGCATAGCACCTTGGGAGGTTTTTAAAGTGTCCTTGTGTTATTTTGAATTAACGAACAGATATTAGAAGGTGGAGGAACCACTGTGGATAGGAATTAGAATAGAAAAGTGATTTTTAAACCCAAGGGTATAAATCTGTATAGGATTTGAGTGCAGTCATTTTCCTCAAAAATATAGCCTGCAGCCTGGCATGGCAGAGGAAAATTGCTATATTCATGGTTTAACAATGAAAAATTAATAACTTATTTAAATGTATAACACACTGCATGAAGTGATGCAATAAAGCATCTGTCTATTAATCATGCTTGATGAGAAGTCAGATCCTTGGAGGATGAAAACTTGGAGTCAGGCCTAGTTTTCAATCAAAGTTTTGTAATACAGAAGAAACCCAAATCAAATCTTGACCTTTCATCAGATTGTTAGGATTGTCAGTAGATACCAGCACCATTTACTATTATCTTGTTCTTAGCATTCCAATAACTCTAACATTTCCTACTCATTTTCCATCACCTCACCTGGTTTTCCTACACTAAGAGGAGTTTGAGCACAGTTATTCTGTGGTAAAGAGCTGCACTCAATATTCCAGCAAATTTGGAAAACTCAGCAGTGGTCATAGGACTGGAAAAGGTCAGTTTTCATTCCAATCCCAAAGAGAGGCAATGCCAAAAAATGTTCAAACTTCTGCACAATTGCACTCATCTCACATGCTAGCAAAGTAATGCTGAAAATTCTCCAAGCCAGGCTTCAACAGTACATGAACCATGAACTTCCAGATGTTCAAACTGGATTTAGAAAAGGCAGAGGAACCAGGGATCAAATTGCCAATATTCCTTGGATCATAGATAAAGCAAGAGAGTTCCAGTAAAACATCTACTTTTTCTTTATCTACTATGCCAAAGCCTTTGACTATGTGGATCACAGCAAAGTGGAAAATTCTGAAAGAGATGGGAATACCAGACCACCTGACCTGCCTCCTAAGAATCTGTATGCAGGTCAAGAAGAAACGGTTAGAACTGGACATGGAACAATAGACTTGTTCCAAATAGGAAAAGGAGTACATTAAGGCTGCATATTGTCACCCTGCTTATTTAACTTATATGCGGAGTACATCTATGAAACACCAGGTTGGATGAAGCATAAGCTAGAATCAAGATTGCTGGGAGAAGCATCAATAACCTCAGATACACAGAAGATACCACCCTTATGGCATAAAGTGAAGAGGAACTAAAGAGCTTCATGATGAAAGTAAAAGAGAAGAGTGAAAAAGCTGGTTAAAAGCTCAACGTCCAAAAAAATGAAGATCATGGCATCCAGTCACATCGCTTCATGGCAAATAGATGGGGAAATTATGGAAACAGTGACAAACTTAATTTTCTTGGGCTCCAGAATCACTGCAGATGGTGACTGCAGTCATGAAATTAATAGAAAATTGCTCCTTGGAAGAAAAGCTATGACAAACCTAGACAGTATATGAAAAAGGATTGAAATTAGTTTGCTGACAAAGGTCTGTCTAGGCAAAGCTATGGTTTTACCGATAGTCATGTATGGATGTGAGAGTTGGACCATAAAGAAAGCTTAGCACTGAAGTATGCTTTGGACTGTGGTGTTGGAGAAGACTCTTGAGAGTCCCATGGACTGCAAGGAGATCAAACCAGTCCATCCTAAAGGAAATCAGTCCTGAATATTCACTGGAAGGACTGATCCTGAAACTGCAACTCCAATACTTTGGCCACCTGATGCAAAGAACCGACTCACTGGAAAAGACCCTGATGCTGGGAAAGATTGAGGGCAGGAGGAGAAGGCAACAGCAGAGGTTGAGATGGTTGGAAGGCATCACCAACTCAATGAACAGGAGTTTGAGCAAGCTCCAGGAGTTGGTGATGGACAGGGAAGCCTGGTCTGCTGCAGTCCATGGGGTCGTAAATAGTTGACACAACTGAGTGACTGAACGGAACTGAACTGAAGTGATGCTGGGGCTGCAACAGATGGGTTATTTAAGCAAAGTTTCAAAAAGTTTCCTCCCTGGAAATAAGATTCTCCCCTTGTGATCCCCCTAAAGTAGTGCACTTAGGACTCCAAAAAGCAAAAGAAATGAAAATACTACCAGTAAAGATCAGCACTTTCTTGAATGACTAATACTCTCGGTCATCCCAAATTAATAGGAAGTGCTGTGCTGTTCTTAGCCACTCAGTCGTGTCCCACTCTCCATTACCGCTTGGACTGTAGCTCACCAGGCTCCTCTATCCAAGGGGATTCTCCAGGCAAGAACACTAGAGTGGTTTTCCATGCCCTCCTCAGGGGATCTCCCTAACCCAGGGACTGAATCCAGATCTCCCACTTTGCAGGCAGATTCTTTACTATCTGAGCCATGAGGGAAGCCTAATTAATAGGAAGAATAGGGGGCTAATTTGCAAAATACAAGTGAGAGGAGAAATACAGAGATTTTAGTTCAGCAGTTGTGGAATGCAGAAAACGAACAGTATTTCCTTTCCTTGGTGGTATTGATGGATTATGCTCAAGTAGGTAATATGAGCAGTCTCACTAAATACTTCTAAATGTTTATAACTATTAAAAATTCTAATTACCAAATGATATAAGTCCACAAATGGCCCTCTATTACAATCCATGCAAATGTTGCTATATACTAATCACGTTGTTATTGTTTTTTAGTCACTAAGTTTTGTTTAATTCTTTGTGATCCCATGGACTGTCGTTCTCCAGGCTTCTCTGTCCATGGAATTCTCCAGGCAAGAATGCTGGAGTGTGTTGCCATTTCCTCCTCCAGGAGATCTTCCCAACTCAGAGATCAAGCCTGGGTCTCCTGTAAGCCTCCACACTGTATGCGGATTCTTCACTGCTGAGCCACGGGCCTGTGTATACCAGTAATATGCATACATCTTATATAACAAGAAAGTCTTTTCTAACACTATTAATCCTAGCCATGAATTAACATGTGGAAACAAAATTACCAAAAACTAGGTCAATCAATTGGAACACCTTGACTGTTTACTAGTTTGTCAGATTAACTCTAACTCAGATGAGGATGAAAACGCTCCATGAAAGTCCATAGAAAATAGGAGTTACAGTAACTCCTATTTTTAAACATGGTGTGATGCATTAAATGGAGAAGCATTTGGCAAATCTTGTTCTGCAACTGACATAGAGGATTCTTTCTTATTTTGGACTATCTTCTCCATCTCACAATCTGCTGTATGGTGATAAAACAGCATACTGAAAGCCTGCATGATAATATTGAGAAAACTGACCAGTTAGTAATGGAGCACATATTATGGTCCAGGCATTCTGCTACAATCTTTGCATACTCATCACAGAAAACCTTCACAACTGTTCTACAACATAAGTGCCATTTCATAGAAAAGTCTCATTTTAGAGATATCAGTATGCTTATGAATTATGGAAGGTGACTCAGTTGGTAAAAAGTAGCAGAGGCAGGACTTAACCAAGGCAGGCAGACTCCACATGCAGAGATCTCTCTCCTGGGGGCCAGTGGGGGGACTCTCAGATTCCTATATGGATAATGCTAAACTTGCCCCGTTGCAGAGGATGTAGAACATATGCCAAGTAGAACCCTGTGTGACACATTTGTTAGTCATGGCAGAGATGATTTTGCTGGGTCAAAATCTGTCCTCCTGAACATTATTAATAGATTGAATTTTGTTATAAAAATGAAAGGCAACAAAATGTATCTGCACAGTAGTGGATCATCTGTTTCTGAAGGGATTCATAAAATGTGAAGCAGAATTTTAAACACAACTGAGCCTTGTGCATGACAGGGGGTGGTGGTGGTAACTCATGCACCCTAGAAAATCTACACACTATGCCTCGTTCTGTCTCAAAAACAGAGGAGCAGTGGCCGACCCTTGGGCAGAAAGCTGAAACATTTTGAGCAGAAAGAAGACTCAAAACCCTAGTTCTTTTGGCACCAAATAATATGATCTCTCCCAGGTGGCAGCAGTGGTAAAGAAACCGCCTGCCAATCATAAGAGATGTGGGCTCCATCCCTGGGTTGGGAAGATCCCCTGGAGGAGGGCATGGCAACCGACTCCTGTATTCTTGCCTGGAAAATCCCATGGACAGAGAAGCCTGGTGGGCTACAGTCCATAGAGTCACAGAGATTTGGACAAAACTGAAGCGACTTAGCATGCACACAAACTTAATGTGATTTCTAATGGGACAAAACTTCCTCCCATATTTAGTTAACTGAAAAATCTGTAAAATGAAGATAAGGGCAACTATATTTACTGAAATATCTGCATATAAATGGACCATTTTTTTCCATTTATTTTTATTAGTTGGAGGCTAATTACTTTACAATATTGTAGTGGCTTTTGCATTACAATTCAAACTGACATTGTTAAAGAGTCAATTGTAATCTGTATGTTCATATTTTTTCCAAAATAAAAATGTTTCAATTAACTTATCTTGATATATAGCCAAAGGGATCTAAAGATGGAGTGCATGCAATGTGACTGGTGTCATCTGATTCCTACCTTTTAGAGTAAAGTGATGTTTTCATAGATATAGCCCTATTTATGGACAACAAAATCATGTCTATATATGTATATCAATACACTTTATAGGAAATGCATTAAATAAAAACATTATTTTAATTCAGTTGGAAGACAGGCCAATCAGAGGTGTGATCATTTAATAATGTAATTTAAGCATTCTAAGTTTCAGATTTTAAAAACCTCAGACTCTCCTTGCAGACTCTACAGTGCACTAGGTGACTACATAGCACATTTGACAATATCTTTGACATGCTGTTGTTAGTGTATGCTACAGTCAGCTCTTCAAGAAACAGTTTCTTGCAACAGTGCATTTAATAACATGCTATTTCTACAAAGGCTGCCAAATCCTTTGGTAACACACTCACCACACATTTACTTGACAAAAAGAATGCAAGACAAAAACAAAAAGCACTTAACAAAAATGTATAAAACAAAACTCAAGGTAATAGATGACATCTGGAAGATGAAGTTCCCGATGTCTAAGTTTATGATGAACCATGGGAGCAAGAGACTTCATTATAACATATCATTACAGGACTTAGAAAAGTCTAGGTTAATCTAATTTAATCACTATGTGAAAGAAACTGATTTACTGCTACTTTAGACATGAAATAAGCCTCCAGACTCCCTCAGTCTTGCAATTTAATTGAGACAATGAGAACAGAATTGGTCCCTTTAGTGAGAAGTCAGAAATTTATGCTACAGTATGCTTCATAGGTTTCATCCTATTTGAAACAAACCACATTCCTTAGGCTGAACAAAAACTAGGTTGTGAGAATTAAGTCACAACTTTATACCTTGCTATAGCTAACATTTCGATCTACTAGGAAATGTTCAATTCTTTCTGAGCCACTCTATGAGGAAGGAGTCTTAGGCCTGGAGAAAATTTATGATTATAAGATAAAGATTGTTAACAGGTTTAAATTTTTAAAGAGATTTCTTGAAAAAGGGAGCAATAGATCCTCTTCACATCTACTTGCCCTTCCTTTACTTCCTGTAAAGATGACTTCAACTTCTGCTTAGAAGCAAGGACCAGATATAGAAATGTCATAGACACCATATCTCCTCCAATGTTCTCTCTGAAATGTAGTTTATATCCTGGTTGCAAAAGCACAGGCTGCTAAAACAGCTACATGCAGAAATCTAAGATTTATCTTTCTTCTGGATGCACAAAGACATGCTGTGTATATTACTTTGATTCACATGAGTAAGAAAAGAACTAAAAAGCTGGAAAAAAAAAATCAAAGACCACTGGATTACATCATTTTGGAACATGAGGGATGCAGTGAGATTTTTAGAACTAGTTATGTCATTAAAAATCATTTTTATATAATCTTTAAAAATTTCCCATGTCACACCACACATAGTGAGCGAGATATGGTGTATGAACTCTGATTCTAAGATAATCATACTCCCATAAGCTCTCCACAAAAATCAGTAACCTTAAATCATACTTGCAGACATAAATACAAATAAGCACATAAATACAAATAAGCATAACAAATTATGTTAACAGATAATTCTAATTAGCTTCAAAATTCTTGAATTTTTAAAATATGCACATTATTTTTAATATTTAAAGGTACTAAATTTTCTTATATATGAAATGAACAGAAGAAAAAATAAGCCAAAGTAAAATTGGAAGACTTATTTCAGATCCATTTTCCTCACTTTATGGGATAAAATTTCCTTCCTAAAATTTAGATCCCTCTAAATTAAGAAAGGAGATTACAGCACACATAGAACTGGATTCATCTTTAAATGACATTTTATACTGTTAACTCCCTACTCTGAAAAAAGAAGACGTTAACACCATATACTTCTCCTTCCCTTCTTCTCAACATAATTCAGATACGTCACTATTGTTCAGCTTTAGAAAATGTCTGTTTTGGTCACTGAAGGAAATTTCAGTTATTTACTCTTCATCTTATATTTAATGACTATGATGTTCACCATCTAACCTCGATGTCACCACCCATGCATTACTTACTTTAGTTCATCTTTATGTTGCCTAGCTTTAAAATACAAAGTAACTTCAGTTCAGTTCAGTTCAGTTGCTCAGTCGTGTCTGACTACTTGAGACCCCATGGACTGCAGCATTCTAATCTTCCCTGTCCATCACCAACACCAAGTGCTTGCTCAAACTCATGTCCATCAAGTCAGTGATGCCATCCAACCATCTCATCCTCTGTCATCCCCTTCTCCTCCTGCCCCCAATCCCTCCCAGCATCAGGGTCTTTTCCAATGAGTCAACTCTTCGCATGAGGTGGCCAAAGTATTGGAGTTTCAACTTCAGCACCAGTCCGTCCAATGAACACCCATGACTGATCTCCTTTAGGATGGACTGGTTGGATCTCCTTGCAGTCCAAAGGACTCTCAAGAGTCTTCTCCAACACCACAATTCAAAAGCATCAATTCTTAAACACTCAGCTTTCTTTATAGTCCAACTCTCACATCCAAACATGGCCACTGGAAAAACCATAGCCTTGACTAGACGGACCTTTGTTGCAAAGTAATGTCTCTGCTTTTTAATATGCTGTTTAGGTTGGTCATAACTTTCCTTCCAAGGAGTAAGCGTCTTTTAATTTCATGGCTGCAGTCACCATCTGCAGTGATTTTGGAGCCCCAAAAAATAAAATCTGACACTGTTTCCAGTGTTTCCCCATCTATTTCCCATGAAGTGATGGGACCAGATGCCATGATCTTAGTTTTCCAAATGCTGAGCTTTATGCCAACTTTTTCAATCTCCTCTTTCACTTTCATCAAGAAGCTTTTTAGTTCCTCTTCACTTTCTGCCATAAGGGTGGTGTCATCTGCATATCTGAGGTTGTTGATATTTCTTCCAGCAATCTTGATTTCAGCTTGTGCTTCTTCCAGCCCAGCGTTTCTCATGATATACTCTGCATATAAGTTAAATAAGCAGGGTGACAATATACAGCCTTGACATACTCCTTTTCCTATTTGGAACCAGTCTGTTGTTCCATGTCCAGTTCTAACTGTTGCTTCCCAACCTGTATATAGGTTTCTCAAGAGGCAGGTCAGGTGGTCCGGTATTCCCATCTCTTTCAGAATTTTCCACAGTTTATTGTGTTCCACACAGGCAAAGGCTTTGGCATAGTCAATAAAGAAGAAATAGATGTTTTTCTGGAACTCTCTTGTAACTTAGGATGTTTAATTGGGGAGCTGAATTGTGCTTATTTACCCTCACGTGCAAGTTTGTGCATGCTGGTCAGTATTTCTAAAACCCTTGTATCTGAATTTTAAGATAATATAACCTGGCTTAACATTCTTGAAGCCCACCTTTTATTCTTACCTTCACCAACTTGGTAGACAGGTGTTTCACCATGTTGACTATAGTTGTGTAAAATGGCAGAGAAGCCTGGAGGGCTACTGTTCATGGGGTCGTAAAGAGTCAGACACAAGTGAAGCGACTGAGTGGGGCACAGACACTCTTTCATGTCTTAAACTTTGCATTTTCTCCTAAAAGTCATTAGAACTTGAATTGTTTTCAATTAAATTTTAAGAAGATAGTTTTGTTTCATCTAATAAATATTTTTATAAATAAATTATTACAACAAAATAAGTTTCTTGTTCAAATATGAATTTTTTGTCATTTTTAACATTGTTCTGTAGTTATTTTCATAGATGGCAGAGATGTTCTATTGATAAAGAATACTTTTTCTATGAGTTTTAGCTTAGATATAGTTAAGCTTTTTCATTTGCAGAGAAATAGTGTATTTGGTAGAAATTTTGCTAAGGGATTTAAATTTCTCTTAATCTTCAGTTGAAAAGTAAATCTTTTTGCAGTTAGAAACCTCTAAGAACTGAAACTTTAAAACATAATGCAATGCTAAACCAGTAGTGTATTTTCAGCACAAGGTCATTTAAGTTAAATTAATTAAACAATAAAGGAGCAATCTTTTAAACATTTCATAGATACTTAAGATGAAGTCTTAGGAGATGAAGGGTCAAACACAACACTTGCAATTTTCATAAGGTTTACATGTATTCACATGTGTATGTGTATACATATATATGGTATACTAGCAAATTATACATTTAACAAAACTTTTTTGTTAAACACTCAACTTTTGTCCCTCCTATTCTCACCTTTCAAATGAGGAAGATGTACTCAAATAACCAAGTAAGGAGATGAAGGAAAAATGGTTTGGAAATAAGAATGAAAGCAAAAGGTTAAGAAATGATGTGAAGTTTATAATGATTATTACATAAAGAACTTTAGTAAAGATGAACAGAATATTGATGGCATAAAGGATGGAAAAAAGCATTATTTGCAGGAAGAAAACACAAAAAGAATGTTAAAAGAAACAAAGGGTAAGATGGATTTCTGTCACTAAAAATACCCAATTTGGATGGAGAAAGGTAAGTAGTAGATAAGGCCAGAAAGTTATGTTGCCAACAGGTAAGAAATGTTGATTTATGCTTCATAAGAATATGTTTTGCTTGAGAAATTTAGTAACGGCTTCGTAGGTGGTGGCTCAGTGGGTTCAGTCCCTAAGTTGGGAAAATCCCCTGAAGAAGGAAATGACAACCCACTCCACTCTGGACAGAGGAGCCTCATGGGCTACAGCCATTGGGATTGCAAAGAGCTGAACGCGACTTAACAGCGACAACCTTAGTAATGATGTTATTTTTCTCAAAAAGAAAAAAAAGTATATATATATAAAATAAGCATTTAATAATCTTAAAGAAGGGCAAGGAAATATCTGCTAGATGGATAGGTAAATTGGTTAGAGTTTGATAGAGTTAAAATACATAGGTAATATATCTATGCGCATCTTGATGTAATTTTCAAAGTCATTTTTTGGGAATGATTTCATCATTTTACAGAGAGAAGGAAATTGAAGCTGAAAGGAATATTCAAATGGAAAGTTGAACCCTATCTTCTGACTTTAATGCTTATTTTTCAATATTCAAAGTGATAATGGGAATAAATCATTCATACGGTATGTGTAACCTCATTTTGACAGACATAAATACTGTTGAAAAAAATACCAATGGTCTCCAGGGAAGTCATTTAGGAAACTGCTTCTGTGTGACTTTATCAAGACTTATGATTTATCTTATCATATCAGATATCCTATCAAGTTATAATATCAAGATATCTTATGAAATCTTATCATATCAAGATTTTATGATGCTGGCAATGGGAACAAAAAAAGACAGTGATGGTAACACAAAGTAACTTTAAATTATTTCTTGACTCGAAATTTATATATGATGTGACAATCTTTATACTCACATTCAGTCATAGATCTGTCAAACGAATGATTTTTTTTTAATTCTTGCTTTCGTTTTTTGAAACTTTATATCATTAGAATGTTGTTAATTTGGATATGAGCTATATATCTATGCCAAAAATGGTTCCTATGAATGCAGCACATAACATCTGATGAAATCACCTCATCACTGTGCATTAACTCCTATCCCAATCAGTAAAATCCTGCAAGTGGACCTCTTGGGAGTCTAATTCCCAGCAGGAGTTTTTATGGGATCAACAATTTGTCCTACAAGTTCATTTGTTATTTTTATGGGTGCTGTTGTTGTGTGTTCAGTCACTGAGTTGTGTCTGACTCTGCAACCCCCTGGACTAAAGCCTGCAAGGGTCCTCTGTCCATGGAATTCTCCAGGCAAGAATACTGGAGTGAGTTGCCATTTCCTTCTAGAGGGGATCTTCCTGACCCAGGGATTTAATCCATGATCTCTGGACTACAGGCGGATTCTTTACCACTGCACCACCTACAGCAAACTACTTAAAATGTGCATCATACCCAGATCAGAAGATTAGTCTAATTGATATGGCATCAATCAGTTTCAGGTGGAGCTATTTATTGAAATCTAAGAAGAAATATTTTTAAAGGACAGATACCTCAAAATGAGGTGAGAGAACAGAAAAAAAAGCAAAGTGTCTTGAAATTAAGAATGATGGCAAATAAAACTGAGAAGGACCCTGAGGAGTCGGGTGGGGAGGGAGGTGGGAGGGGGGATCGGGATGGGGAATACATGTAACTATATGGCTGATTCATGTCAATGTATGACAAAACCCACTGAAATGTTGTAAAGTGATTGGCCTCCAACTAATAAAATAATATTAAAAAAAAAAAAAAAAAAAAAAAAAAAACTGAGAAGCAGTCTTATAAGTGAAAATGAGTGGAAGGAATGATAAGAACAAAAAAATATCAGATCATCTTACCATTTGATAGAAGGCTTCCCCAGGGGTGCTGTGATTAAGAAACTGCCTGCAATGCAGTTGATACCAGAGACCTGGGTTTGATCCCTAGGTCCAGAAGATCCATTGGAGGAGGAAATGGCAACCCGCTCCAGTATTCTTTCCTGGAAATCCCGTGGGCAGAGGAACCTAGCAGGCTAGGGTCCACAGAGTCACAAAAATTGGACATACTGAACACATTTAACAGAGGAAAAAGTGCTAGGATTGATATGTAAATACAAAAGGTACTTTAACTGTTAAGAACAGTTTAATGGACATTAGAACCCACTCAAGATTGGGAGCCACAGAAATTTGGAAGTAAGAGAGCCTACATTCATATTCTTTTGGGGAAGACTAGAATTACCATCCACCCTACACAAGTCCAAGTTGCACTATGTCTAAAGGAACATGGCACAGCATCAGACAGGCTGTTCAAGGGGACAAGGGAGGTAATGCCAGAGTGCAGATGCCCAAGTTCTGCCCTTCATCTGTCTTCAAGATCCATTGTCTTTCTGTGGAAACTGGAGCTTCATGCATCTTATTAACACCTGTTACACTTCCTTGTCTCTACAGGGTTTGCTAAGGTGATCATATAATCAATTTGATGGTGTTGGCCATTTGATTGGTAATGGAATCAATCAACTCAGTATCACCATCTGGTGATGTTCATGCATAGAGTTGTCTCCTGTATTATTGGGAAAGGATGTTTGCTATGATAACTGCTTTCTCTTGGCAAAATTCTGTTAGCTTTGCCTTGCTTCATTTTGTACTACAAGGCCAGATTTGCCTCTTACTCCAGGTATCTCTTGACTTCCTACTATTGCATTCCAGTCCCCTATGATGAAAAGGACATCTTTTTTGGTGTTAACTTTAGAAGGCCTTGTAGGTCTTCACAGAACTATTCAACTTCAGCCTCTTTGGCGTGAGTGATTTGGACAGAGACTTGGATTACCATAATATTGAATGGTTTGCCTTGGAAAAGAACAGAGATCATTCTGTGCTTTTGAAACTGCACCCAAGAACTGTACTTTGGACTCTTCTGTTGACTTTGAGGGCTACTCCATTTTGTCTAAGGGATTCTTGTCCACGGTAGTAGATATAATGGTCATCTGATTTAAATTCTCCCATTCTGGTCCATTTTAGCTCACTAATTCCTAAAAAGTGATGTTCACACTTGCCGTCTCTTGTTTGAGCACTTCCAACTTGCCTTGATCCATGGATCTAACATTCCAGGTTCCTCTGCAATATTGTTCTTTACAGCATCAGGCTTTACCTTCCCCCACAAGACACATCTACAACTAGTCAACACTGAAATCAGATTGAGAATATTCTTTGCAGTCAAAGTTGGAGAAGCTCTATACTGTCAGCAAAACCAAGACTGGGAGCTGACTGTGGCTCAGTTCATGAACTCCTTATTGTAAAATTCAGATTTAACTAAAGAAAGTAGGGAAAACCACTAGGCCATTCAGGTATGACCTAAATAAAATCCCTTATGATGATACAGTGGAAGTGACAAATAGATTGAAGGGATTAGATCTGATAGAGTGCCTGAAGAACTATGGCTGGAGATTCATAACATTGTACAGGAGGCAGTGATTAAGACCATCCTCAAGAAAGAGAAATTCAAAAAGGCAAAATGGTTGTCTGAGGAGGCCTTACAATGAGCTGAAAAAAGAAGAGAAGCTAAAGGCAAAGGAGAAAGGAAAGATATATCTATCTGAATGCAGAGTTCCAAGGAATAGCAAGGAGAGATAAGAAAGCCTTCCTCAGTGATCAGTGCAAAGAAATAGAGGAAAACAACAGAATGGGAAAGACTAGAGATCTCTTCAAGATAATTAGAGATAGCAAGGGAACATTACATATAAAGATTGACAAAATAAAGGACAGAGAAATTTTGCACCTACAGAAGCAGAAGATACTAAGAAGAATTGGCAATACTCCACAGAAGAACTATACAAAAAAGATCTTATAATCCAGATAACCATGAAGGTGTTATCACTCACCTAGAGCCAGACATCCCACAGTGTGAAGCCAAGTGGGCTTTAGGAAGAGTCACTATGGAAAGTTAGTGGAAGTGATGGAATTCCAGCTGAGCTATTTCAAATCCTAAAAGATGATGCTATGAAATAGCTGCACTCAATTCTCCAGCAAATTTGGATAATTCAACAGTGGCCACAGGACTGGAAAATGTCAGTGTTCATTCCAGTCCCAAAGAAAGGCAATGCCAAAGAATGCTCAAACTACTGCACAACTGCACTCAGTTCACACACTACTAGCAAAATAATGCTCAAAATTCTCCAAGCTAAATGTAAGACCAGAAACTATAAAACTCCTAGAGGAGAACATAGGCAAAACACTCTCCGACATAAATCACAGCAAGATCCTCTATGACCCACCTCCCAGAATATTGGAAATAAAAGCAAAAATAAACAAATGGGACCTAATGAAAATTAAAAGCTTTTGCACAACAAAGGAAACTATAAGTAAGGTGAAAAGACAGCCCTCAGATTGGGAGAAAATAATAACAAATGAGGAAACAGACAAAGGATTAATCTCAAAAATATACAAGCAACTCCTGAAGCTCAATTCCAGAAAAATAAACGACCCAATCAAAAAATGGGCCAAAGAACTAAACAGACATTTCTCCAATGAAGACATACAGATGGCTAACAAACACATGAAAAGATGCTCAACATCACTCATCATCAGAGAAATGCAAATCAAAACCACAATGAGGTACCATTACACGCCAGTCAGGATGGCTGCTATCCAAAAGTCTACAAGCAATAAATGCTGGAGAGGGTGTGGAGAAAAGGGAACCCTCTTACACTGTTGGTGGGAATGCAAACTAGTACAGCCACTATGGAAAACAGTGTGGAGATTTCTTAAAAAACTGGAAATAGAACTGCCATATGACCCAGCAATACCACTTCTAGGCATACACACTGAGGAATCCAGATCTGAAAGAGACACGTGCACCCCAATGTTCATTGCAGCACTGTTTATAATAGCCAGGACATGGAAGCAACCCAGATGCCCATCAGCAGATGAATGGATAAGGAAGCTGTGGTACATATACACCATGGAATATTACTCAGCCGTTAAGAAGAATTCATTTGAATCAGTTCTAATGAGATGGATGAAACTGGAGCCCATTATACAGAGTGAAGTAAGCCAGAAAGATAAAGAACATTACAGTATACTAACACATATATACGGAATTTAGATAGATGGTGGCGATAACCCTATATGCAAAACAGAAAAAGTGACACAGAAGTACAGAACAGACTTTTGAACTCTGGGGGAGAACGTGAGGGTGGGATGTTTTGAAAGAACAGCATGTATATTATCTATGGTGAAACGGACCACCAGCCCAGGTGGGATACATGAGTCAGGTGCTCGGGCCTGGTGCACTGGGAGGACCCTGAGGAGTCGGGTGGAGAGGGAGGTGGGAGGGGGGATCGGGATGGGGAAAACGTGTAACTGTATGGCTGATTCATGTCAATGTATGACAAAACCCACTGAAATGTTGTAAAGTGATTGGCCTCCAACTAATAAAATAATATTTAAAAAAAAAAAAAAAAAAAATTCTCCAAGCTAGGCTTCAACAGTACATGAACAAGAACTTCCAGATGTTCAAGCTGTATTTAGAAAAGACATAGAAACCAGAGATCAAATGCCATCATACATTGAAACGTAGAAAGAGCAAGACAATTCCAGAAAATCTTCTACTTCTTTGACTACACTAAACCTTTGACTGTGTGGATCACAAAAAATTGTGAAATTTTTTTCAAGAGATGGGAATACCAGGCCACCTTACCGGGCTCCTGAGAAACCTGTAGGCAGGTCAAGAAGCAATAGTTATTACTGGACATGGAACAAGGGACAGGTTCAAAATTGGGAAAGGAGTATATCAAGGTATATATATATACTGTCACCCTGCTTGCTTAACTTATATGCACATTGCATCATGCAAAATGCCAGGATGGATGAATCACAAGCTGGAATCAAGATTCCTGGGAGAAATATCAATAATCTCACATATGCAGATGACACCACCCTTATGGTAGAAAGTGACAAGAAACTAAATAGCCTCTTGATGAAAGTGAAAGAGGAGAATGAAAAATCTGGCTTAAAATTCAACATTCAAAAAATGAATCTTATCCTATCACTTCATGGCAAATAGATGGGGAAACAATGGAAACAATGCAGACTTTATTTTCTTGAACTCAAAATCATTGCAGATGGTGACTGCAGTCATAAAATTAAAAAATACACTTGCTACTTTGAAGAAAACCTAGACAGCATATTAAAAAGCAGAGACATTACTTGGCCAACAAAGTTACATATAGTCAAAGTTATGTTTTTCTCCAGTAGTCATGTACAGATATGAGAGTTGGACCATGAAAAGGTTGAGCACCAAAAAATTGATGCTTTTGAACTGTAGTGTTGGAATAGACTCTTGAGAGTCTGTTGGACTGCAACAAGACCAAACCAATAAATCCTAAAGGAAAGCAAACCTGAATATTTATTGGAAGGGCTGATGCTGAAGCTGAAGCTCCAATATTTTTGCCACCTGATGCAAAGAACTGGCTCATTGAAAAATACCCTGATGCTGGGGAAGATTGAAGGCAGGAGGAGAAGAGGATGACAGAAGATGAGATGTTTGGATGTCATCATCGACTCAATAGACATGAGTTTGAGAAAGCTCTGGGCGATGGTGAAGGACAGGAAAGCCTGGCATGCTGCAGGCCATGGTTAAACAAAATCAGACAAGACTGAGCAACTGAACAACAACAAAAAAGGCGGTAATGGGTAACCTGTCAGACAGGGTTTATGAAAAATCCTTAACTCGTTATACCTGTCCACTGCTCATCCTAAATTTCAGAGAACAATATAAACTTCCCAGCACTTTCGATTCAACAAAGGGAGAAGCTCATCCGTCTGATGAGCATCACAGCCTCTAACAAATCACACTTTTTAAGAAATAAGTTGCTGGAGAGAACTGATGTCACTGTGTTTTAAGTTTAAAAATGTATAGGTGTTTGCATACATTATAATTCCAATATTACTCATTTCCTACAAGCACATACTATGAACACATTTTATCTGTTCTAGCTTCAAAACAAGTGTTGAATCCAAGTACTTTTCACTTCCTCTAGCATCTTAGCATAGACCACCACTGTCTTTTGTCTATACCACATCGATAGACTTCCAAAGAGTTTCCCTACTTCCGCTTCATCCCCATGTCCTGTTCTCCACACCAAAGGGATGCTTTAAAATACCTGACTTTAAATTAAGCTATAGTGTTTGTTAATTTTTTTTTTTCAAAATAATGCAAAGTCCCTCAGGGCCAAAGCCTTTCTGTCTGTTCACTGCTGTTTTCCTTTCCCCCAAGCATCACCTGGTCCCTATGCCATAGTGTTACCCATGAACACATATGACAGTGCTTAGTGAAACCTAAATTAATATTTTTGTGAAACAAATTAGTGTAGAGCTGACAGACTAACTGATAGTGTTGCACTTCTTGTAAGGAGCCCAGAGGTCTCATGAGGCAAAAAAAAAAGTTCCCTTTCTCTTAAATTTAAAGGATATTTAAAACTTGAATTGACTCAGATCAAAGAAGTTATCTAGGAACTATAATATTCTCTTTGGAATGAATCTTTATAAGCATGTAGAGAAGCAGAAGCAGTAATATGATCTTAGTTCTATGACCTGTTACCAGAAAGAGACTTATTGGAGTTGCACATCTGTGATTGAAACAGCAATCAGAGATCCCCTGGCCGCCTCGTCTTGGTGGTGGTTTTGCGTCCTGCAGAACAACGAGTTGTATAAACAAAAGTGCTGTATACAGAAGGCGCAGGGCAACAAGAGATGATTCATCCGTGACTAAGCTTCTGGGCTTCCCAGGTAACTCAGTGGGAGAGAATCCACCTGCAATGCAGGAGACATAGGAGATGTGGGTTTGATCTCTGGGTCAGGAAGATCCCCTGGGTAGGAAGTGACAACTCACTCCAGTATTTTTGCATGGAGAATTCCATGGACAGAGGAGCCTGGCAGGCTACAGTCCATGGGATCCCAAAGATTCTGACGCAACTTAGGGACTGAGTGCCACTTCTGCCAAGTTGCCAGGGAAGGGAGAGGAGGGGAAGACTTGTCTTCAAGAGTTCAGTTTCATCATGAGAGACAGTGGCTTTGTCTTCAAAGACCAGAAGTTGCAGCAGCAGCAAGTCCCCAGCTGTGTCACCCTGAACCACATTCCTACCAATGGCACATCAACCTTTTTCCAGTTGCAGTGATGAAAATCTTAAATAGAAACCTACAGGCTAGGGGGTTCAGGATGGGGAACACATGTACACCCTTGGCTGATTCATATCAATGTATGGCAAAAACCACCACAATATTGTAAATAATTAGCCTCCAATTAAAATTAAGTAATTAATTTTTAAAAAAAGAAACCTACAGGCTGGAAGAAAATCATGTGTGTCTTGTTTAAATACCAATGGAAGCATCTGTGGATCTGACTGTTGTTATTAGTCCATACTTAGGGAATTCCCAACTTAGAAGGAGAGATGGAAAAGGAAGAGGAGAGATTTGATCAGACCCTAGCAGATGCAGGCAGCATTCCATGTGCTATGCTCTGGGATGCTCCCATGGATGGGTGTTTATTTCCCAACAGCAAAGTAAGATGCCCAAGATTTTAGATCACATTTCTAAAGAGCCATATTTTTAAAATGTATTTACTCCTCACATACCTCTGACATCTCAACATTGGGAGTAAATTTTATTTATAATAAGAAACACAATAATAAAAAGTGAGACACTTATAATACATGATTTAAGTTCTATCTTATCTCTTCAAAATGAAACTCTATTTTAAATAGGCCATGTGATTCAAAACTCAAGGGATACTTATATAGGCATTTAAGAGGAGATGTTTAGAAGAAATAGGATCATTATTCTATGAGAAATAGTTCCAGAAGCATCAATGTCATGAACTGATATATTTTTTGTATGTTTGCAACTATATGAAACAAGCAGTATAGATCATACCACTGATGATGCAGCTGCCTTCAAAAACATGCTTTCTGGATTTCTTTTTTTTTTTTCCCCCAAATCTTTTCCTGTTGTTGCTCAGTCACTAAGTCATGTCTGACTCTTTGACACCTCGTAAACTGTACCTGCCAGACTCCTCTCTCCATGGGATTTCTCAGCAAGAATACTGGAGTGGATGGCCATTTTCTTTTCCAAGTAATCTTCCTGACTTAGGGATCAAACTTGTGTCTTCTACACTGGCAGATGGCTTCTTTACCACTGAGTCACTAGGGAATCCCTTTGCCTGTGTGACTAAAGATCTATTTATCACAATTATTTTTACCAAATACAACATGTCCATCTTTCAATAAAAAAAATTACAACACACATTTAAATGTGAAAAACACAGTTTGAAGAAACTAAACAAACATCAGAACCACAGAAAGGTATGGCAAGAACATTGGAATTTTCAGAGCACAAATTTTTTAAAAAGTACTCTGATTAATATGCTAAAGGATTTTGGATGGAAGAAGTAGACAGCATGCAAGAACAGATGGACAATGTAAGCAGAGAGATGGAAATTTTAAGAAAGAATCAAAAAGAATTGCTAGGAAACAGAAATGCTGTGATAGAAATGAAGAATACTTTTGATGGGCTCATCAGCAAAGTGTACATTACTCAGGAAAAAGACCTCTGAGCCTGAGGAGATAACAATGGAAACTTCCAAAACTGAACAGCAAAGGTGACAGACTGAATAAAATACAGCAGAATGTCCAAGAACTGTGCAGTGACTGCAAAGTTATTACATGTATAAAAGGAATGCCAGAGAGAGAAGAAAGATGGAAAGAACAGAAGCAATATAAGAAGCTGTACTGATTGATAATTTCCCCAAATTAATGGCACACCAAAGGACAGACTCCGAACAACCTGTACCTGAACTGTGCAGGTTCACTTACACACAGATTTTTTTTTTCTTCACAAAATATGTGCTACAGAACTACATAACACATAGTTGGTTGAATCCAAGGAAGTGCAGCTGCTTATATGAAGGGCCTGCCATGAAGTTATACAGGCATTTTTGACAAAGGGGGTGGCACTTCTAAAATCTCTCTGTTTTTCAAAGATCAACTCTACACGTATGCTTCCGTATTCTTATATGTAAGTGAAATGAATTATAGCACTCTATAAGACAGAAAGGAAAAACTGGAAACTGCTGTTGTTGTGGCTATAAGATACTTACTGAGAAGTGGTAAAATCTTGAATAGACTAAGCAAACATCAGAATCCCAGAAAGGTATGGCAGGAATGATGAAATTATCAGAGCAAGAATTCTTTGCAAGTGGTATTTGAATTGTGCTGCTGAAGAAGACTCTTGAGAGCATCTTGGATTGCAGGAATATCAAGCCAGTCAATCCTAAATGAAATCAACCCTGACTTTTCATTGGAAGGACTGATGCTGAAGCTGAAGCTCCAACACTCTGGCCACCTGATGCAAAGAACCAACTCGTTGGAAAAGCTCCTGATGCTGAAAAAGACTGAGGACAGGAGCAAAAAGGGGTGACAGGATGAGACAGTTGGATGGCATCACCAACTCAATGGACATGAGTTTGAGCAAACTCTGGGAAACAGTGAGGACAGGGAAGTCCAGTGTGCTGCAGTCAATGGGGTCGCAAAAAGTCAGACACGACTGAGCAACTGAACAGCAACAAAACAGTCTATCGGTTCAGTTCAGTCAGCTCAGTCGTTCAGTCGTGTCCGACTCTTTGCGACCCCATGAATCACAGGGCGCCAGGCCTCCCTGTCCATCACCAACTCTCGAAGTTTACTCAAACTCATGTCCATCGAGTCGGTGATGCCATCCAGCCATCTCATCCTCTGTCGGCCCCTTCTCCTCCTGCCCTCAACCCCTCGCAGCATCAGGGTCTTTTCCAGTGAGTCAACTCTTCGCATGAGGTGGCTAAAGTATTGGAGTTTCAGCTTCAGCATCAGTCCATCCAATGAACACCCAGGACTGATCTCCTTTAGGATGGACTGGTTGGATCTCCTTGCAGTTCTAGTGGTATATAATTTGGACTCAGAATAATTGTAAGTATATATTGCAAAATCAAAAAAGAAACCACTAAGAAACAAAAACACAAAGGAAGAGTAACTGATATATTAAGAAAGGAGAGAAAATGGCATCATACACAATATTCAATGAAAAGCTCAAAATGCAGAAAAGAGTGGAAGTTAAAGATAGAAGCAAAGAAATACCACACTATCCAGCAATTCGACATCTGTGTATTTTTCCAAGGAATATGAAACCACTAATTTAAAAAGACATATATACACCACACACAAAGTTCACTGCATCATTATTTAAATAACCAAGATACTGAAGCAACATAAATGCTCAGCAAGACATGGATAAATAAGATATGGTATGTGTGTGTATATATACACAAATACATGGAATCATTCTCAGCCATAAAAATAATGAAATCTTGTCATTTGTGACAACATGGATGGACTTAGAGGGTATTATGTCAAAGTGAAATAAGTCAGACAGAGAAGAAAGACAAATACTGCATGATTTCATTTGTATGTGGAATCTAAAAAAAAAAAAACAAATTAACAAATATGACAAAATAGAAACATAAATACAGAGAACAAACAGGTGATTGCCAGAGGGGAGGAGCTGGGAGTGAAATAGGTGATGACAGCTAAGAGGCAAAATCTTCCAGTTACAAAATAAATAAATTACAAGGATGAAATATACATCTTAGGGAATATATCTTTGTATAGATACAGATGGTAAGTAGACTTAACATGGTGATAATTTGTAATGCACAGAAATAGTAAATCATAAGGAAATGGCAGCCCACTCCAGTGTTCTTGCCTGGAGGATCCCAGGGACGGCGGAGCCTGGGTGGGCTGCCGTCTATGGGGTCGCACAGAGTCAGACACGACTGAAGCGACTTAGCAGCAGCAGGTTGTGTAACAGGAACCAACAGTGGTATAGATCATGTATGCTTCAAACAAACCAATGAAGTCAGAGAAAAAGATTAGATTTGTGACTGGTTACCAAGGGGGCGGGGAGGGAGGATGAGATGAAAGTGGTCAAAAGGTACACACTTTTGAGATAAATATGTTGTGAGATAAATATGTTCTATGGATTCAACACAAATCATACACTGTTGTGTGTTGTACATATATGAAAGTTATTAACAGTGTTTAAGAGTTCTCATCACAAGGAAAAAAAATATATATATTTTACTTTATATCTTTATAGGATGGTTGGATGTTCACTAAACTTACTGTGACCATCACTTCATGATGTAAATCAAATCAATATATCTCAAAACTTATACAATCCTGTATGCCAGTTGTATCTCAAATTGGAAGAAAAAAAGAAAAATATAGAGCAGAAATCAGTGAAATTGAACACAGAAACACAGTCATCAGGATGTCCTACACTAGGATTAGTGAATTATCTTTAGTCTATCCAGACCATGGAATAGTATTGATGCCTACAAGAAATGAGCTACTAGGTTATGAAAAGATATAAAGGAACTTTAAATGCATGTTATTAAGTGAAACAAGCAAATCTGAAGAGGATCTGTACTGCGTGATTCAAGCTGCACTACTTCTGAAAAAGGCAAAATTATGGAGACAGTAAGAAAATCAGTGGTTTCCAGGGGCTGGGGGAAGCAGGAAGAATCAACAGAGCACAAATGATTTTTATGGCATTACATTATCAGACAGATATTATATGATACCATAATAGTGGATACTTGCATTATAAACCCATCCAAAAGCAAATATATTATAACACCAAGAGTGAACACCTATTATAAATTATGACCTTTGTACATTTGTAAGCATGTGAAAGTATCAGTCCCTCAGTTGTGTCTGGCTCTTTGTGATCCTATGGACTGTAGCCCTCCAGTTTCCACTGCTCATGGACTTCTCCAGGCAAGGATATTGGAGTGGGCTGCCATATGTAGAACTCTGATTTGGAATGTTGATATTTTGAGAGGTTGTTCAGAAGAGGAGGTGAAAACAAGGTATTTATGGAAACTGTACTTTCCAGTCAATTTTGCTGTAAATTGAAATCTGCTCTAAAATATAGCTTATTAACTTTAAAATAAACATAACCATGGGATAGTATCATTATTCCATTAAGTTGTTATTTTAATGATTAAATAAATAACCCATGTAATGTCCATGGTGCAATGTTTAGCACCTAATAATCTCTGGAAAGATTATTATGGAAGAAAAGCTATGACAAACCTACGCAGCATATTAAAAGGCAGAGACATCACTTTGCCAACAAAGGTCCGTACAGTCAAAGTGATGGTTCTTCCAGTGTCATGTCCAGATGTGAGAGTTGGACAATAAAGAAGGCTGAACACCAAACAACTGATGCTTTTGAACTGTGCTTTTGAACTGCAGAAGACTGTTGAGAGTCCCTTGGACAGCAAGGAGATCAAACCAGTAAATCCTAAAGAAAACCAACCCGGAATGTTCATTGGAAGAACTGATGCTGAAGCTGAATCTCCAATACTTTGGTCACCTGAAGCAAAGAGCCAAATCATTGGAAAAGACCCTGATACTGGGTAAGATTGAGGGCAGGAGAAGAAGGGGGCTACAGAGGATGAGCTGGTAGGATGGCATCATCATCTCAATGGACATGAGTCTGAACAAACTCTGGGAGATAGTGAAGGTCAAGAAACCTTGTGTGCTTCAGTCCATAGAGTCGCAAAGAGTCAGACAAGACTGAATGACTGAACAACAACAAATCTCTGAAAAATGTGAGCTATTTGGGATAAATATGCTTTCTTCCTCTCTGTGAAATATCTGAGGATATTTAGACAGTGAGTATGCTGTTTAAACAAATACACAACCTTAAAACAAACAAAGAATAAAGAATCTTAACTTGATTATTTTCATTCAAAATACTGAATTTATACAAAATCATTAAATCTATTAGGGAAAATTTAATTTAATGAATAGTCCCAAACTCGTTTATTCAAGTCATAAAACATTATTCCTTGGCTTTATGTCATTGTTTTTCAATTCTTTCTTTTTTTTTTAATCAGATGAACTTTTAAAAATCCATTCCCTGAGCTCTTTCTTCCTTCTTTTTGTATCACTGGAAATGTACCTAGTTTATTAATCAGGGTTAGTTCTGAAGAGAAGGACATGGTATACTGTAGGCAGACAGTGGTTGGGATTAACAGGTTATTACAGAGAAAGGTAATGTGAAACAGAACAATTTATGTGCCATTCTATTCGCATATGCTGAAACGGGCTATAACTTAGTAATAAAGGTTCAGTTCAATTCAGTTGCTCAGTCATGTGACTCTTTGCGACCGCATGGACTGCAGCATGCCAGGCCTCCCTGTCCATCACCAACTCCCAGAGCTTCATCAAACTCATGTCCATCAAGTTGGTGATGCCATCCAACCATCTCATCCTCTGTCGTCCCCTTCTCCTCCTGCCCTCAATCTTTCCCAGCACCAGGGTCTTCTCAAGTGATTCAGCTCTTCACATCAGACAGCCAAAGTATTGAAGTTTCAGCTTCAACATCAGTCCTTCCAATGAATCCAAGGACTGATTTCCTTCAGGATTGACTGGTTTGATCTCGTTACAGTCCAAAGGACTCTCAAGAGTCTTCTCCAACACCACAGTTCGAAATCATCAATTCTTCGGTGCTCAGCCTTCTTTATAGTTCAACTCTCACATCCATACATGACTACTGGAAAAACCATAGACTTGGATAGATGGACCTTTTTTGACAAACTAATGTCTCTGCTTTCTAATATGCTGTCTAGGTTGGTCATAACTTTTCTTCCAAAGAATAAGTGTCTTTTACTTTCATGGATGCAGTTACCATCTGCAGTGATTTTGGAGTCCCCCCAGCCACTCTTTCCACTGTTTCTCCATCTATTTGCCTTGAGTTAATGGCATTGGATGCCATGATCTTAGTATTCTAAATGTTGAGCTTTAAGCCAACTTTTTCACTCTCCTCTTTCACTTTCATCAAGAGGCTTTTTAGTTCCTCTTCACTTTCTGCCATAAGGGTGGTGTCATCTGCATATCTGAGGTTATTGATAATTCTCCCGGCAATCTTGATCCCAGTTTGTGCTTCCTCCAGCCCAGAATTTCTCATGATATACTCTGCATATAATTTAAATAAGCAGGGTGAAAATATACAGCCTTGATGTACTCCTTTTGCTATTTGGAACCAGTCGTTGTCCATGTCCAGGTCTATCTGTTTCTCCCTTCCCTGCATACAGGTTTCTCAAGAGATGGGTTAGGTGATCTGGTATTCCCATATCTTTCAGAATTTTTCACAGTTTATTGTGATCCACACTGTCAGAGGCTTTGGCATAGTCAATAAAGCAGAAATAGATGTTTTTCTGGAACACTCTTGCTTTTTTCATGACCCAGTAGATGTTGGCAATTTGATCTCTGGTTTCTCTGCCTTTTTCTAAAACCAGCTTGAACATCTGTAAATTCATGGTTCACATATTGTTGAAGCCTGGCTTGGAGAATTATGAGCATTACTTTCCTAGCATGTGAGATGAGTGCAATTGTGTGGTAGTTTGAGATTTCTTTGGCATTCCCTTTCCTTGGGATTGGAATGAAAACTGACTTTTCCCAGTCCTGTGACCACTGCTGAGTTTTCCAGATTTGCTTGCATATTTAGTGCAACACTTTCACAGCATCACTTCTTACGATTTGAAATAGCTCAACTGGAGTTCTATCACCTCCACTAGCTTTGTCCTTAGTGATGCTTCTTAAGGCCCACTTGACTTCACATTCCAAGATGTCTGGCTCTAGGTGACTGATCCCACCATCATGATTATCTGATTCGTGAAGATCTTTTTTGTATAGTTCTTTTATGTATTCTTGCCACCTCTTCTTAATAGCTTCTGCTTCTGTTAGGTTCATACCATTTCTGTCCTTTTTTGTGTTCATCTTTGCAAGAAATATTCCTTGGTATCTCTAATTTTCTTGAAGAGATCTCTAGTCTTTCCCATTCTATTGTTTTCCTTTATTTCTTTGCATTGATCACCGAGGAAGGCTTTCTTATTTCTCCTTGCTATTCTTTGGAACTCTACATTCAAATTGCTTTATCTTTCCTTTTCTCCTTTGCTTTTTGCTTCTCTTATTTTCACAGCTATTTGTAAGGCCTCCTTAGGCAGCCATTTTTCTTTTTTTCATTTTTTTCCTTTGGGGTGATCTTGACTTTGTCTCCTGTACAGTGTCATGGACCTCCATCCATAGTTCTTCAGGCACTCTGTATATCAGATCTAGTCCCTTAAATCTATTTCTCACTTCCACTGTATAATCCTTAGGGATTTGATTTGGGTCATACCTGCATCGTCTAGTGGTTTTCCCTACTTGCTTCAATTTAAGTCTGAATTTGGCAATAAGGAGTTCATGATCTGAGCAACAGTCAGCTCCCAGTCTTGTTTTTGCTGACTGTATAGAGCTTTTCCATCTTTGGCTGCAAAGATTACAATCAACCTAATTTCGGTGTTAACCATCTGGTGATGTCCATGTGTAGAGTCTTCTCTTTTGCTGTTGGAAGAGGGTGTTTGCTGTGACCAGATTCTCTTGGCAAAACTCTATTAGACTTTTCCCTACTTCATTCTGTACTCCAAGACCAATAAGGGTATGAATAGCTAAATGACTCAAAAATAAATCTCAAGAATTTAAAGAACTCAATATTTAGAATTTTACTGTTAATACTATATTTCACTTTAGCAAGAGTTCTATACTCAAAAAAAAAAAAAAAAAAAAAACAAACTTCATTTGCTGGGAAAAAGTTAATGTGCAATGTATACGTATCTATGTCACACAGAACAAAGAAAGCGTATATAGAAGCATATGTTTGATAATAGTAATGGGCACATTTGAATTAATGTCAGAATTTTTTGTTTCGATATAATTGAATAGGTTGTCAGGCTAATACTATTCACATTAGAAATAGCATATCTATTTAATTGACAGTTGAGAATGATATGAAAAAAGTGCAGTATGCTTTATATTATAGGATTGACTTGAAGTTAGCAAATTTAATCTAAGAATGACAGCATCTACTCTTAAGGGCTACCCTATACACTTCTGCAATCACATATGCTTATCTTCTGGATCAATTGACAAAGGAATTACTGGATATTCAGAGCATGGTCATAGGCACTAGAAATTATTCAATGTTTTAATTTCATTGGACGCCAGAGTTTCTCTTTCATTCAAAAATATATTAGTGGCTAGCAAATATTATTTTTCCTTAAGATATAGAAGGGTGAATCAAATTCAAATTATGCTTCAAAGGCTTAGTAAATATGAAGTAGTAGGAGATTTGCTTAAATAAATTCTAAGTCTTTCTTAAAGTTTCAAAATAAATATTGAAGAAATTGGAGTAAATAAAAATGAATCTGTTCTACTGAGAAAATATTATGAAAGCAGCATTTTTAAGGCTATGAATATACCTTTCTTATGGTAGTTCAAATGTGAGAAAAACTGGAGACATTTTATAAAATATGTTTTGTTGAAAACAAGTTTAATTTTTAATAGACATTGCTTCAAAATCAAACTAAAATTAATCTTGTGTTGTTTCTAGCTTAAATATAGTCTTAAAAATAATTATAAACCATCAGAATAATGGATGATTTGTAAATAAAATAATTGCAAACAATCAAATAACAATAAGAAACAATCAAAATTAAGGAAACAATAGGAGTAAATTTATATTTGTTTGTTGTATTATTCTTTATCTCTAGAGAATCTGATGGTATAACATTGCTGAACACACAGAATCCATTGACTAAATTATAAATATTGTTTAAGTTGTCCTCAGTAAATGATTAGCATTTCATGAGTTCTCATTGATGAAATATAAGTCTTAGTAGTGGATCTCATATTCTACTTGAGAACTCTCTGTTCAACTCAGGTACTTAAGGTTTATCTCCATAAAATGTAAATGACGCTTTGAAATGTAGTTGAGGTCAAGAAAGAAAAAACAACAAGAAATTTTTATACTTAAATTGATCATAAAGTAAAACATTTGCTAGAGTGAAATAACATAAAGCCTAAAAGTCCCCCATGTCTTACAAAGAAAACATATCCTATTAAGCACTAAAATTCCAAGTCTTTCACAGTTTATTTTAATTTGCACAGTTACAATCATCTATAAACCAGGCTTTTCAGTCTTCCATGAAGTTTTATAGTGCAAATTTCAAGAAATATCTAAAAATATTTAACAGCTTCTGTTATATCTTCTGTGAAATATTCCCTAATTACAAATTAGGTGGTTAGTGGTTTGAAAGAGTTAATGTGCCTCTAAAACCCTTCTTATTATCTGGGAATAATTGTAGGCATTGGGTTCATTAGGCAATGATTTGATCCTCATCTACTTAAACAGAGAATTCACAGTTATGTTTTCTCTCTTTTTATTCAACATTTGTTTTATTTCCTCTTCATCCTTTTTAAACTGGCTAGAATCAGTTCTGTTTACAGTTTAGTACAGAACTCTCTTTTAGCATTAACACTTCATGTATGCATGTGGTTTTCACCAAAGCCTTTTTGAAAATCTTTCTTGAATGACATACTTCCAATTAATATATTTTGCTCCTTATCAGTGTTCTCACCAAATTGTTAGTGCAAATAAATCATATCTATAGCAATATACTCAGATATGCAGGTGTCGCCACCCTAACTGCAGAAAGCAAAGAGGAACTAAAGAGCCTCTTGATGAAGGTGAAATAGGAGAATGAAAAAGCTTGCTTAAAACTCAGCATTCAAGAAACAAAGATCAGGGCATCCAGTTCCATCGCTTTATGGCAAACAGAGGGGAAAACAATGAAAACAATGAGAAGCTTTATTTTCTTGGGCTCCAAAATCACTGTGGATGGTGACTGCAGCCATGAAATTAAAAGACGCTTGCTCCTTGGAAGAAAAGTTATGACCAACCTGGACAGCATATTCAAAAGCAGAGATACCACTTTGTCAACAAAGATCTGTAGAGTCAAGGCTATGGTTTTTCCAGTAGTCATGTACAGATGTGAGAGTTGGACCATAAAGAAGGGTGAGCACCAAAGAATTGATGCTTTCAAACTGTGGTGCTGGAAAATTCTCCTGAGAGTTCCTTGAACAGCAGGGAGAAACAAATCAGTCAATTATAAAGAAAATCAACCCTGAATATTCACTGGAAGGATTGACGCTGAAGCTCAAATAGTTTGCCCCCCTGATGTGAAGAGCCAACTCATTGTAAAAGACCTTGATGATGGGACAGATTGAGGGCAGGAGAAAGGGGCAACGGAGGATGAGACAGTAAGATGGTATCACCAACTCAATGGACATGAGTTTGAGCAAACTCCAAGATAGTGAAGGACAGGAAAGCCTACTGTGCTGCCATCCATAGGGCCTCAAAGAGTTGTACATGACTGAGCAACAGAACAACAATGCCTTATTTTTCTAGCGTCTCTTTTCCCTCCAGAAAACGCGCCAATAATAGGTTTGTAAAAGCATAATCATAAAATTTAGAATCAAAGTGAACAGAAAAGTCGAAATATAAACATAAATATGCAAAGTGATTTGTAAATGGCCCAAAATTAGGTACATCCTACACTTCACAAAGTTAAATATACCTTTTACAAAATAGTATGAAGCACTATTTATTTAGATTATATTCTGGTTTAAGGGATGCACCAAAACAAGACTAATTTCTGCATTTTTATACTTTTACACATTGCCTATTGTTTGTAAATAACTGCATATGAAGCAAATAAAGTTAAGGAGGACTGAGACATACATACGTATATAAATATACTTAGCATGCAAACTATTTCCGACAATATTATGACTGACCACACTGAATTTGTCTCATAGCCTTTCAATCAGTTTTACCTCCCATATTCTTCTTTTTATTCCCCCAAAGTGCATTTGATTCCCTTCTCTACTCAATTTAAATAGCAAAGCAGAAATTTTCTTGCAGACTTTTAGCCCAGCTATACCTTAATGTTTGCTCCTAAACATTTTTGAGGCTAAGCTTTTATTGTTTACAAGTTAATGTTTGGATGAACTGATTAAAAAGATGAAATCTAATATTTAGTGCTAACATTTTCTCCTAGCAGATAATATTTTGCTGGAATGATACAAACATTGAACTTCAAGATATCTGGACTGAAACACATGCTGTATTATTTGCAAGATGTTTGTTTGGTATCTGACGAATGTCTACACCATTGAACTCCATAGAAATTTTGCTTAGGGTTAATTTAGTTGGTAATTTCTTAATAGTATGTTTGTTTAGTCGCTAAGTCATGTCTGACTCTTTTGTGACCCCGCCAGGCTCCTCTGTCCTTGGGATTTCCCAGGCAAGAATACTGGAGTGAGTAGCCATTTTCTCCTCCAGGGGATCCTCGGGACCCAAGGGTTGAACTCTTGTCTCCTGCACTGGCAGGTGGATTCTTTATCACTAGCAAGTGGATTCTTTATCACTGAGTCACCAGGGAAGCCCTCTTGGTAATATAGTTTATAGTCATGGAACATAATCAGATAATCATAATTAATAATAATGGAAAGGATTATAATGATGCAGTTGAAATTGATGATACTCTGCAGTACAACTTATTAAATGGTACCCCACTTCAGTACCCTTGCCTGGAAAATCCCAGGGACAGAGGAGACTGGTAGGCTACAGTCCATGGGGTCGCAGAGAGTCAGACATGACTGAGTGACTTCACTTTCTGTATAAGTCAAAATTCCTTAGTAAAAATATATGATCAAGCTTCTACCTTCCATATTCTTAATGACTCCTGTGTGGAAATTCATGATCCCTCATTTACAGAGCCAAAATTAGTAAAAGAGCAAATAGTTGCTTTTAAAGTAGAAATAAAATTTTCCTTAAAAATAAATGATACAAGACAAATGATGTATTTTGTGACATTTGAAAAAAAAATGTCCATCCTTTAATAAGGAAAGTAGCATTTAAGTTTTTCTTCTCCCCAATATCCACCCCCCCAAAAAAGTGCTTCTCCAATAAAAAATAATTATTCAATCAGTATTTGAGGAGATATATATATATATATATATATATATATATATCTCCTCTCTCTCTCTCTCTCTCTCTCTCTCTCTCTCTATATATATATATATATATATATATATATATATATATTCAGATATCCGCTATGAAGCTGAACAGCTACTTTTTCTTCATGCCAAATCTCAGAAAAGAGTTTTCAGAGATCAAATCATTTTGCTTTTGCTATAACTTAAAAAAATACTTTCACTATCACTTATATCTGGAAATGTGACAGAGAAAAATGAGAAGCAAATGATTAAAATTAAGCTCACTCCTTTTCTGGAGTCCTGAAAAGTTCTCAGAGAAAATTAACTAAGATGGGTCACAATGTGCTCTGAACGAGAAATAAATTAGTAAATGTGATGCAGCCTGGCAGGCTGCAGTCCATAAGTTTGCAAAGAGTCAGACATTACTTAGTGACTAAGCACATATACATATAAACATGATACAGATACACCTTTTTGTTTTTATTATCAAAGAGAGGGAAATCAATTAGATCCATGAATGAGAAGGTTAATGTCAAAACCTAGATACCCAATGCTACTAGCTTGTATGCGTAGCATTCATTATATGATCCTGATCACTCTTTTTAAATGAATATCAGAGAAGATATCCTCTAACATGCCAAGGTTTTGCCCTATATTTCAGGGACTAAATTTCTGCTTTAAACAAGAACCTAGCAATTCCATTAAAATTCTATTCTTGCCAAAAGATTCTGATTAACATTTGACATCAATTTTGAGCTCTGGAGCATTTTAGTAGAGGTTACACAGGATTTAATATCTTGGAACATACACTGAAGTGTATTTCCTAAGAAAGCACGAAGACCTTGCAGTAGAAAGTCCTATTTTGAAATATTAATTTGATTTAGTGCCTTGGAAGCATTGCTAGAAAGCCTTTCTAATAAAAGAGGAAAGGAAAGGCAGATGAGATGCATTTCTTCTCTGACACTATTATTAATTTTTTTTTCCAGTGGGTTTTGTCATACATTGATATGAATCAGCCATAGAGTTACACGTATTTCTGACACTATTATTTAATTACTCTTACTGAGCTGCCCAATTCTTTAAATAACAATCAAATCTGTCCATCTAATGGTAGCTATCTGATATGATTGTAGTTTAGCAATATAACTAAAAATTAGGCAATACATTCTCATCAGTCTCTGTAAAAACATATCACCCAATACAGATTCTAGATGCATTTTCTACTTATAGCTGTTGTTCTAAACAAATAGAATTATTGTCAACAGCAATTCACTGAACTGATGTTCACTTTTATTTGCAAGAGACACTGAATGACCTCATAAAACAATTCTGGAAAAAATTACTCTAAGGTTAATAAAATCCACAGAAATTGCTTCAGGTAATGGAACACTTAAACTTCCATTCATTCAGTGCATATCAATTAATGTGACTTATCCCTTGCTATCAAATTTTTAAATTCTCTGAGGAATCAAAGACAATAAAAATTGGGATGAGAGGTAAGATAACTGCTCTAGAAAAAACAATTAAAAGCAAGAGAAGAAAATTTCATTAGAAAGGAAAACATTTTCACATTTAATTTACCATTTTAAAAAAAAACTTTATATGGTAAAACATTAAATGACAGAAAAAATATACTATAAAATATAAATCTGTGCTTTGTCTCTGCTAACCACCCACCTCCCTTCTCTGAAGGCAAATATTTCTACTGGATGTTTTTATATCTGTCTTTCCAGAGATATTTTATGCAGATATTTATGTTTCCAAACTCAAATGTTAGCAATATTGTGTTACTAACACATGCATTGCTTTTAATTAATCTATCTTTTAAATCCTTTGATATCCAGATGAAAATAGTATCCTTATTTACCATTGTTTGGAAAACTGGATATCTCTAAGCAAAATAATTAATTTGCATCCTGCATATATGACATACAAAAATAACTGAAAATGAATAAAGACCTAAAAATAACATCCCAAGCTATAAAAATCTTGGAAGAAAATATTGAGAGGGTATATGCTGTCATTGGCTGTGGCAATGATTTCTTGGATATGACACAAAAAAAGCAGGAAATGAAAATAAAAATAGACATCTGAGATTATATTAAACTTAAAAACTTTTGTGCACTTATGTTTCTGGCCAAATACGTAAGCACTTGAACATCATCACTTCATCATAACAATGTTAAGCTGAATAAACTAGAAACTCTCATTCAATCTGTCAGAGATGTGAAGTCACAAAGTAAACTCCCGATTCCCAAATTGGAGGGACAGACAGAACAAGGAATCACATAAAATGTCCACTTAAAAACACAGAAGGGAGAAAAGCAGCAAAAATGGCAAATAGGAAAGAGTAGAAAACAGTAACAAATACGGTTGAGAATCATTCAACTGCATCGATAGTTTCCTTAAATGTCAATCATCTAAATACGACGATAAAAAGATTTTCAGAGTAGATCAATTATAAGAACCAACTACATGTGGTCTGCAAGAAAATCTCTACTGATAAGACATATCTCGATTAAAAGTGGAGGGGTGGAGAAAGATGTGTATTGCTAACAACTAACTGAAAGAGAGCGGGAGTAGCTATGCTGATATCATTAAGAGTGCACTTGGAGTAAGGGATGTTATCAGGAACAGGGATTGCATAAAGATAAAGGAGTCAATAGTCCAACTGGATACTGTAATCCTTGATCTGCATGTAACAGAGTATCAAATTATGTGAGACAAACTGGAGAAAACTACAGAGATAGAGATGGATACACTATCATTGTTAGAAACTTCAATGCTTTTCTATCAGATATAGAAAGATCTAGCAGACCTTGAAACCTTCTATCAGAAACAGATAGATCTAGCAAGCAGAAATATCAGTGAGGCCATACTTGAATTCAATAGCACCATCAATCAACCAGACATAGCTTATATCTGTAGACTATCCAGCAACAGAAGGATGGCTATTTTTCTCAGCTCATGTGAAACATGCACCAAATTACACTGCATTTTGGGCCAATAAAATAATGAGCCTGACAGTTTACTGGAACAAGACCAAAGGGGCAATGTGGAAATTGTAGTTCCAGCTTCAGTGAAATCCCCACTGTCAACCAATGCAAGCATCCACCCTCTGCGGACCAGCACTGCTTTGCCAGCAGAAAGAAAGCTGTGAGAAAAGTACAGACTTTCTACCATCTATCACAAAGACACATGGTCAGCAGGTTTCTACTTCATATTCTTGGTGCCATGACCCACTGGGGACAATGTTGTTGTTTAATCGCTAAGTCATGTCCAACTCTTTGCGACTCCATCCATTGTAGCCCACCAGGCTCCTCTGTCAAGAATACTGGAGTGGGTTGCCATTTCCTTCTCCAGGGGATCTTTCTGACCCAGGGATAGAACCCATGTCTCCTTTATTGGCAGACAGATTCTTCACCACTGAGCCACCAAAGAAGCCTACTGGGGACACAGCACCATTTATTAGCAATTGAACAAGAATACCCTAAACCCACATAATAAGATTGCAGCTAAACATTCAAATGGGCATTTCTCCAATGAATCAATACAAATGTTTCTGAGTGATGGGGTTATTGAGACAATTAGGGAAGTCCTTGGCTAAGCCAACTGTTACCTTTTTTTGCTGTAAAGTATATCCTTTAAATCAAGGAAATATTGAATATTGCATAATGTCACAGAAGTGCTGCTGAACATTACCATGAGACAGCATTTATAAGACTACTTTTAAAGACATGTTCACATGTAACTTCTTCAAATTTCCTTGTCTTTGAGTTTTCAATCTTATGTCATTTTGTGTCATTGACAAGTTGACCAAATTAAATGCTTTTGGGTCAGTATAGATTCATATCTCTAGTTGCCTCTCCTTCATCTGATAGAAATTATAAGAAAAATTATTGCAGCTTTTGCTCCCTTGATATTAAAATAAAAGATGCATCTACCTGTTAGAAAGACATACCTTCACTGTCATCATTCCCTGACCCTGAGTGAACCTGAAATTCAGCGGTGGTTATTACTGACCCATGTCCTGCCGTGAACAATCTGTTGCCCAGTCTACCTCCTTTCTTTGGAAAGAAAGAGCTTCTTTTATCAGTCAAGTATCTGGGTGGCATTTTGGGTTTCAAGATTCCTTAGCTCATTTATCCAAATAAGTTCATCCTGATGCTTTGACACATTACAGACAAAAGTAGAAGGAAATAACAGAGGATGAGATGGTTGGATAGCATCACCAACTCAATGGAAATGAGTTTGAGCAAACTCCTGGAGATACTGAAGGACAGGGATGCCTGGCATGCTAAATGCAGTAGCACAGAGTCAGACATGACTTAGTTATTGAACAAAAACAACAAATCCAGCCCAGATCTGAATTCCACTTCTACTTTATCAGGGTTCAGATTTTGACACAACTTCACGTGTAGTGTCTTTTGCAAAAATAGTATTTTTGTAATTCATATTCTGCACTTTACTTTCAACAGAATCATCTTCTTGAGGTTCTCCTTTGAAGACATGGAGGGTTTTCTTTAGAGATCATCTGTAACCCCTCTGCATTTCAGAGCATGCTTTAAGTTTATATTTAGCTGCTTTGCACCTATCATATTCTATCTGCAAAGCTTGAAGTGTCATCAGCAAAAGTCTCAGCGCATCTTGAGATCACAGCCTTTAAGGGAAGCAGAACTTGATACCTCATATGGTCACCTTGTACTTCTGCCTTATCTACGTTAAATACAAATGAAAGTTTTACTAATGTGCCACCACTGCCTACCACTGGTTTTCAACACCTTCTTATTAATCCTAACAGGCCCACCATCGTCCTCTTATTGTCATAAACCCCACTCCAAAGTCCCGCCCTGAAGTGTGTTTGTAATCCCAGACTCACCCTCTTGGTGGACAATCCCCAGAACACAGAGTTCAAGCCAAGTGTGTGTGAGCTCAGTCACTCAGTCATGTCTGACTCTTTCACGACCCCGTGGACTGTAGCCCACCAGGCTTCTCTGTCCATGGGATCCCCAGGCAAGAATCCTGGAGAGAGTTGCCATTTCCTACTCCAGGGGATCTTCCCGACCCAGGGGTCAAACCTGAGTCTTTTGCACCTCCTGTATTGGCAGGCAGATTCTTTACTACTGTGCCACCTGGGAAGTCCAAGGCAAATATTTTAGGGCTAAGGTTGTGCTGGGTGAATTCTAGAGAAGTTTCAGTGAAGGAAAAAAGGAAGCAAAGGAGGGAAGAAGGAAGATCAAATGGAAAAAAAAAAAAAAGGAATTCATGAAGCTCCTCCCAGATTCTCTCTCTCTCTTTCTCTATCACACACACACACACACACACACACACACACACACACACACACACACACACACAGAGCTGATTTCTAATTGTGGAAAGTTGAAATTTTGGTCTCCGTGCTTCACTTTACCTGTGTATCCAATCCCTTTGCTTTACAGCTTTGCACTTCTCATTGATGGCCAACTATGTTTTCCACCATATTGACTGTATGCTTGAATGTGTGTTTTCCTCACACGGGCATATTAACAGGCATGGAACCAGAAGACACACACATGCTATGGGATGTTCCTGTGTGCTCAGCCTCTTCTCCCACATGTCTGACTCCTCTGGCCCCAAAGGGATGAGACCAATATGGATGAGGCTTGGGTCCAACCTGGAGCTTAGAGTCCGATGCAGCTGAGGTCAGCTAGAGCACTAAAGCCAGGCTGCCCTGCATATGTCTGCATGGAAATCAAATGTGGTTGTGAAGTGCTGAGTGTGAGATGACTGGACACGCAGCATCCCTGTGGCAGCAGCTGACCACTGACATCTGAGGCCCTGTGGGGCATTTTCATGAAAGCAGTAGAAAATCTTCAATTCCTGGCTATTTACTGGGAGAATACAGAGTTTATCCACTTCATGCTGTCTGCCAAATTCCACTGGGAAAGTCTGTCTCAGAACTTCTTCTCTACATGCACACTCGGTTGTGTTAGCCAGACCCTCAGAGCCAAATCTGCCAAAGCCAGCATCTCCCTACCCTGTCCAGCATGGGCAGGGGCTGGGATTTCCAACCATGAAAACTCTGTGAGACCTCACTCCAGCCCCTCTGCCCGGATGCATGGCAACTGGCCAAGGTTAGAGGAGGGTAAGTTACTCTGATATAATCTGAGATAATATTGGTATATAAACCATACATGGTGCGGATAAGTTTAGGCCACTGAAGACTGAAACTAAGAATGTGCAAATTTGCTGTCTTTTGTAGCATAACTTCTTTCTTCAAGGTAAATTACACAAAAAATCCAGAGGCAACTAAAATCATTGTAAGTTAAAACTGACTTTGACCCAACTCATTTTATGAGTATATTTAACTTAGAAAACAAACTTATGGTCACCAAAGTGGAATGGTAGGGGAAGGATAAATTAGGAGTTTAGGATTAATGTATACACACTACTATATATAAGATAGATAACCAACTATATGAACCTACAGTATGGCACAGGGAACTCTATTCAATACTCTGCAATAATCTATTTGGGAATAGATATATGTATGAAGTGAAAGTGTTAGTTGCTCAGTCATTTCTGACTCTCTGAGACCCTATGGAATGTAACCCACCAGTCTCCTCTGTCTATGGGATTCTCCAGGCAAGAATACTGTAGTGGGTTGCCATTTCCTCCTCCACGGGTTCTTGCTGACCCAGGGATCAAACAACGGTCTCTTGGATTGCAGGCAGATTCTTTACCATCTGAACCACCACGGAAGCCCATATATATGTACATGTATGATGAAATCACTTTGCTACACACTTGAAACTAACACAACTTTGTAAATCAATTACACTCCAAAAACTAGTTAATGAGGAAAACACAAATAATTTATCAGACCTTAGCTGTGATTCTGATGGTTCATTTCCATGGGAACAGTTTAAGAAATTACAAAAAAGTGCTTCATATACACAGGCACACTTAATCTTCAACCCCACCTGATACAAACATGCACACACACAGAGAAATGAAAGAACAATGGTATATGTCATTTTAGACATGATTGGAATTTACATGCAGACATACATACATATAGGGCTTCCCTGTTGGCTCGGTGGTAAAGAGTCTGCCTGTCAATGAAGTCACCAGTTCAATCCCTAGGTCAGGAAGATACCCTGGAGAGGGAAAGGGCAACCCACTCTAGTATTCTTGCCTGGAGAATTTCATGGACAGGGTAGTCTGGCGGAAGCAGCCTGGGCTGGAGTCACCAAAGAGTGGGGCATGAATTAGCAACTAAATAACAGTACATACAAAGGAAACAAAGGAAGATTTGATATTCTAATAGACAAAGAACTTAACTTGTCAAAGTCTCAAGGTCATGATGATGCAATGGGATTGATATAATAATCTTCATAAGAATGCTAGGACAATGTCTTCTCATGAGTACATTCCATCATGTAATAGAGAAAAGAAGATGAGAAAGTCCTCAATGGTCTCATAATAGAAGGGCTAGCAAATAACTATCTATTTACAATAAATAACACCAAAATGCTTTGGTATCTGACAGGTCAGGATATTATGAGATAAAAAAGAAGGATAAAAAGAAGGAAAACCTAACGATCTTGTGTATAGAAAAAAATTTTGCAGTAAATTAAAATATGAAAGTACAGTGCCGGGTAATGAAAGTGCTGGCACAGTGATACTGAAACAGTTTCAACTCCACCAGACTTGAAATATGTTCCTTAGGATATTACATTGCATACATATTTTCCTCAAAATTTTAAATAAGATACAGACACATCTACACCCTGACAAACACAATTCTGACCCCTCTCACAGATAGCACCCTTGTGAGAAATATCAATAAGGATTATTTCTTGTAGACCGGTTTAACTAATGAGTGGAACAAATAAAAAAGACAGATTAGTAGGCAGTGTGTGGAATTTCAACCTAGGAGAGTAACTTACGATCATATATCTGAGTTCCTATTCTTTCCTTCATCTGCTAAAAAGAATATTCAATTTGATCTTGAGTTCATATAAGACTGGGAAAGAAAGAATTAAGCTAATTATTTTAATCTTTGTTACAATGTTTGTCAATTGATGTTAAACTGCACTTCATCCATCAAATTACTATTTATCAATCAGCTGTATGCAGTGCAATAAGATAGTTTTCTTGGAAAACAAATCTTGCTAATGTATTAATTTATAGTCTCAGGTTTTTCTCATTGGTTTTTCACTCAGGAACTTTGGATGTAATGACTTCAAATAAGTTTCAAGTAATTAAAAAAAGAAAAATCAGGGAAAGACACGAATGGGAACAAGTAATGTTTTTTATTAATTGTATATTTAAAAAACACATTTTTGAAAGAGTTTTCATAAAGACAAATCCTGAATGATTCATTAATATGTGGAATCTAAAAAGACAAAATGTAACAAAAACAAGCTCATACATGGAAAAGAGACTGGTAATTTCAAAAGTGGGAGTTTAGGGATGAGCAAAATGGGTGGAGGGTGTCAAAAGATACAAACTTCCATTTATAAAATGAAGAAGTCATAGGGATGTGATATACAGCATGCTGACTACAGTTAATAGTACTACTGTACTGTATAGCACACTGACTATAGTTAATAATACTGTCCTATATATTTGAAAGTTGTTATGAGAGTTAGATCTTAAAAGTTCTTATCACAAGGAAAATATTCTAACTATATATGGGGATGGACACTGACAATGTGGATCATTTCACAACATATACACATGTCAAATCATTTTGTTGTATACCTGAAACTAATGTCATATGTCAATTATATCCCAATTTTAATAAAAGTGTTCTATTTGGGATGATTTTTGTTTGTATATTAGGTTTGCATTAGTTTAAAAGAGTTAGAAGATGGAAAATTTAGGATATTGAATTAAACTGCCAATTTTCTTGATACTTTTCATTTTGATATTCAGTTAATTTCATTTCAGGGACAAATGTGTTTTGTATTTGTATGGTTGTGTGTTGGGGGGTGTGTGTAGATATGCTTTACTTTGAAATCATGAATATTTATATCTTTGATCTGATATTTGGCAGATGGTGTCCTTCAGTCTCTCTTCACAGAGAAGCTGACATTTAAGAGGGGCAAATTATTTGGTATCCCTCAGACTCAGCCCCTTTATAAATACAATTTAAATATATTATTTGTTGAAGAACAATTTAGACGTTTGTGGCGATAACAAAACAAAAAAAGTGGTCACAGTCTAAAAGTTAATTTGTTATATCTATTTTTTTTTCTAGGACAATATACTGCAATAGATTATTTTCCATCTCTTTCTTACCCTTTTAGTGTTTATTTGGCTGGGCTGACTCAGCTGCGGCACCTAGGCTTTTAGTTGATGGGTGTGAACTCTTAGCTGTGGCATGTGGGCTCCTTTCCTGACTAAAGATCAAAACCAAGCCCCCTGCTTTGGGAGCATGGCGTCAGCCACTGGAATGCCAAGGATGTCCCCCTCTTTTCTGTTTCTACTTCGAGTTCACTGTATTAGAAAACTCAGCCTCTTTACATAGCAAGAATGCAACCAATAAATGGAAACACTAACAATATTATATTGTTGCACTGTTTATATATTCATAAATGCACTGCACTATTTCTGTGACTACTACTGGTTATTCTACAAACATCCTTCAACATGAATGGAATTATATTGTGAATATGTCCTTCCGCTCTGATGTGGTTACAGTAATAGGTAAGGAAAGAAAATAATTTTTTCAGCAACATCTTTTGCATGACTCTTGATATAGGAAACCAGGGCTCAAGTGTCTTCTAGCTATCAATTTTTGGCTGGAATTCATAATGAAAATGAACAGAGCAAAGAGCTTTCAGGCAGCCAATTACAGACTACAAATTCCATGGTCAAGTGGCTGACACTGTGTCTTTGTTATGACACAATGCATCAGAAAGTAGGAAAGATGGTTCAAAGCTGATCACAGAATTAGCATTGATTTATTTCTGAAAAGTTTTAAATGTTGTCATTAGACTTAATTGGGAAAAATGCTTTCTAATGATTTTATGTTTTTTTTTTTCTAAAAGTCCAGTTTTGAGAGCTTAGTAATGAGCTATATCATTACTTGTAAATAATTGCCTGCTTTGATTAATAAAAGGTTAGAATGCATTTCTTATTTAGTCATTTCCTGAGAAATGTAAAATCACATTTATATTTTTATTATCCTGGTTAAAATGCAGAGACGTTACATTGCCAACACAGGTCTGTCTAGTCAAGGCTATGGTTTTTCCAGTAGTCATGTATGGGTGTGAGAGTTGGACTATAAAGAAAGCTGAGCGCCAAAGAATTGATGCTTTTGAACTGTGGTGTTGGAGAAGACTCTTGAGAGTCGTCAGTCCATCCTAGAGGAGATCAGTCCTAGGTATTCATTGGAAGGACTGATGTTAAAGCTGGAACTCTCATACTTTGGCCACCTGATATGAAGAGCTGACTCATTTGAAAAGACCCTGATGCTGGGAAAGACTGAGGGTGGGAGGAGAAGGGGACAACAGAGGATGAGATGGTTAGATGGCCTCACCAACTCTATGGACATGAGTTTGGTAAACTCTGGGAGTTGGTACTGGACAGAGAGGCCTGGCATTCTGTGGTCCATGGGGTCGCAAAGAGTTGGACATGACTGAGTGACTGAACTGAATGGAACTGACTAAAAATCACCAACTTATGACATATGTTAAGATAAATAGAGCCTTTGTGAGGTATATATTTTGGGAATATAAAATTTTTATTTTTTTTTCCTTTCACATATTTTGGATAGTAGAATTTTTGTACTTAACTAAAACTCCCATAATGTGTTATTAACAAACAGAAATGTTACACTAAAGCTGCAGGCTTCCATATCGGTTCAGTTCAGTCTCTCAGTCATGCGACTGAGCAAAAGGCCTCCTCAGACAGCCATTTTGCCTTTTTGCTTTTCTTTTTCTTGGAGATGGTCTTGATCACTGCCTCCTGTACAATGTCATGAACCTCCATCCATAGCTCTTCAGGCACTCTGTCTATCAAATCTAATCCCTTGAATCCATTTGTCACTTCCACTATATAATTGCAATGGATTTGATTTAGGCCATACCTGAATCGTCTAATGGTTTTCCCTACTTTCTTCAATTTAAGCCTGAATTTGGCAATAAGGAGTTTATGACCTTAGCCACAGTCAGCTCCTGGTCTTGTTTTTGCTGACTGTATAGAGCTTTTTCATCTTTGGCTGCAAAGAATATTATCAATCTGATTTTGGTATTGACTGGTGATGTACATGTGCAGAGTCTTGTGTTGTTGGAAGAGGGTGTTTGCTATGACCATTGTGTTCTCTTGGCAAAACTCTGTTAGCCTTTGACCTGCTTCATTCTGTACTCCAAGGCCAAATTTGCCTGTTACTCCAGGTATTTATTGACTTCTTATTTTTGCATTCCAATCCCTTGTAATGAAGGGGACATCTTTTTGGATCTTAGTTCTAGAAGGTCTTGTAGGTCTTCATAGAACTATTCAACTTCAGCTGCTTCAGAATTACTGGTCAGGGCATAAACTTGGATTACTCTGATATTGAATGGTTTGCCTTGGAAATGAAGAGAGATCAACCTGTAGTTTTTGAGATTGCATCCATGTACAGCATTTCAGACTTGTTTGTTGACTATGATGGCTACTCCGTTTCTTCTAAGGGATTCTTGCCCACAGTAGTAGATATAATGGTAATCTGAGTTAAATTCACCCATTCCAGTCCATTTTAGTTTGCTGTTTCCTAAAATGCCTAAGTTCACTTTTGCCATCTCCTGTTTGATCACTTCCAGTTTACTTTGATTCATGGACCTAACATTCCAGGCTCCTATGCAATAATGCTTTTACAGCATCGGATTTTACTTCCATCACCAGGCACATCCACAGATGGGTACTGTTTTTGCTTTGGCTCCGTCTCTTCATTCTTTCTGGAGTTATTTCTCCACTGATCGCTAGTAGCATATTAGGCACCTACCGACCTGGGGAGTTCCTCTTTCAGTGTCCTATCCTTTTACCTTCTCATACTGTTCATGAGGTTCTCAAGGCAAGAATACTGAAGTGGTTAGCCATTCCCTTCTCCATTGGATAGCCTTTTGTCAGAACTCTCCACCATGACCTGTCCGTCTTGGGTGACCCAACAAGGCATGGCTTCTAGTTTCATTGAGTTAGACAAGGCTGTAGTCCATGTGATCAGACTGGTTAGTTTTCTGTGATTTTGGTTTTCAGTCTGTCTGCCCTCTGATGGAGAAGGATAAGAGATTTATGGAAGCTTCCTGATGGGAGAGGCCTTCTGAGGGGGAAACTGGAAACTGGCTTCCGTATAGATAACTTAATGTTTTTACAACCGTTGAACATGACTTCTCACATATTTCATAGAATGAAGCAGACACATAACTTTGAATTATCAGACTGAAGTCCCTTTATATTTTTATATTGGAAGGAAGATTTTAATCAATAAAACCAGTTTTATAGAAAATATAAGTTCAATTCAGTCTCTCAGTCGTTTCCAACTCTTTGCAACTCCATGGACTGCAGCATACCAGGCCTCCCTGTCTAACACCAAGTCCTGGAGTTTGCTCAAACTCATGTCCATACAGTCGGTGAGGCCATCTAACCATCTCATCCTCTGTTGTCCCCTTTCCCTCCTACCTTCAATGTTTCACAGCATCAGGGTCTTTTCCAGTGAATCAGTTCTTCACATCAGGTGGCCAAAATATTGGAGTATATATTCCTAAATATATTCCTATATAATACGATTTCTTATTCCTGTTATATTCCTATATAATATTTCTATATATTTATAAATATATATATTTATAACAATTCCTATATAACATTCCTATATAATAGGAATTATTATATATATTCCTATATAATAGGAATTCCTATATAAAGTATATATCCCTAAACAATACATTGCTCATTTAATTAAACTGCATTCAAATTAAGCTATAAATTATGTATAGCACTAAAATTATGATAGCCTATCAAATTTTACAAATAACTAAAACTATAGAAGGTTGTAAAATATAAATTGCTATTTAAAATCTTATAAAATAACTTGAAGTAGTTTAATATTATTAACAGTTGATGGTGGTGGTGGAGGTGGTTGTTTAGTCACTCAGTCATGCCTGACATTTTGTGACCCCATGGACTGTAATCCTCTAGGCTCCTTTGTTGGTAGATTAGAAAGTTAGAGAAATCCTACCTGTTATAATTAATAAATATCTGTCATAATTTGGTTACTTTTTTTTTTTTTTTAAATTTTTATTTTTCAGTGGGTTTTGTCATACATTGATATGAATCAGCCATAGAGTTACACAAATTCCCCATCCCGGTCTCCCATCCCACCTCCCTCTCTACCCGATAATTATATCTCTGATCAGTCCATTAAATTGACAAATATTGACATGAACACTGAATGATTAACATTTCATGTTGCAGGAATTTCTAAATTACAGCTGACTGTTTAAAACAGTCCAAACTTTATCTAGTCTTTTTTCACTACAGAAATCCTCTTATAAACAGGCTTTCAGAAGCATAGGAAAAATACATGCATTTCCTCAAACCAGTCTAAGTCATGAATAGTTAAAAAAAAAAAAAAAAAAAAGAAAGAAAAATCTTATAACTGGAATACACAATTGACACACCTTTGACAAAACATTCCTCAAATATGTGAAAAGTGTGTATACAGAAACAAAACAAAAACATCTATACAACTACTTATCCAAACAAAAATCTGTACATTTTAAATAAATTCAGTGGATAAGCTGTAGATACTTTAAAATATTAGTAAATCATATGAAATGTGACCTATTGACTTGACAATTATAACCTGTAATTTTCTAGTATAAGAAAGTCATCTATTATATAATATAGTCAGTTTTTCTGCTAAATTCAAATCAACATTTGCTAGCAAACTGCTGCATTGCTGTGAAATGGTTTTCTATCGGCCATTTGAAAAGTCAGAAAACTTGAAAAGGAAATTCTGATCTGGTCTGGGGTGCCAGAGGATGACCTCTGAACTAAGTTCTCTGGATGCTGTATCCTGCAATATTTTTAATATTTTTAACTCTCCTGTCAGAAAGGTCATCATAAAAAAATTTAGAAACAATAAATGCTGGAGAAGGTATGGAGAAAAGGAAACCCTCCTGCACAGTTGGTGGAAATGTGGATTGGTGCACCCACTATGGAAAGCAGAATGGAGATTCTTTGACGAACAAGGAATAAAACTACCATGTGACCCAGCAATCCCTCTACTGGGCATATATTCTGAGAAAACCATAATTGAAAAGGACACAGGTACATCAATGTTCACTGCAGCACTATTTGCAATAGCCAAGACATGGAAGAAACCTAGATGTCTATAAAGAGATAGATAGATAAAGAAGTGTGGTACATATATAAAGTGGAATATTACTGAGTCATAAAAAAGAATAACTTCTAATGAAGTTGAAGAACCTATAGCCTATTATTATACAGAGTGAAGTAAGTCAAAGAAAAACAAATATTGTATATTAATGCATGTATATTGAATCTAAAAAGATGGTAGTGATGAACTTGTTTGCAGGGCAGGAATAGAGACACAGATATAGAGAATAGACTTGTGAACCCAGTGGGGGAAGGAGTGGGTGGGATGAATTGGGAAAGTGTCATTAACACATATAAATTACCATATGTGAAATAGACAGCCAGAGGGAATTTGCTGCATGATGCAGTGAGCTCAAAACCCAGTGTTCTGTGACAACCTCGAGGGATGAGATGGGGTAGGAGGTGGGAGGGAGGTCCAAGGGGGAGGGTATACATGTATACCTATGGCTGATTTGTGGTGATATATGGCAGACACCAAAACAATATTGTAAGCAATTGTCCTCCAATTAAAAATAATAAATTGAGAAAAAGAAAGGGGCTTTTTTGGGGGGGTGGATTCTGAGCTCTTCTACTATGACAACTTCACACAGCCTAGAAATTCCTCAGAGCCAACAACTCCTAAGAAGGCCAAGTGAGTTTTAATAGAAAATAAGAGAGTTGAAAGGAACAATAGCCAAGAAATGAGTAACCAGGCACACAAACTTTGTGAGTGTCTGACTTTAAGTGCATTGTGAAAATGTTTAAATAACTAGTTATAAAAGTAGTTGCTGGAAGGGAGTGCTAGACGGTCACTACCCTCAATTAACATTAGAAATCCTCTAATTCAGGAGAACCAAGTTCTCAGGGTCTTTTGACACCTTCATCCAAAGAGAACACAGAGTTGTTAGGTGAATCTTTCAGGTGACAGCAACAAGAATTCACCTGCCAGCACACGACAAACGCTAACTCTGCAAGCGTTATGTGTGTGTGGATCTACACATTCTTACTATTGCTCTCAAACAAAATAAGACATGGGGAAAACAGGGACAAGTGTCAGGAAGTATTGTTATTTTAGGGTATTGCTGCCTCAAATCATCAGCTCTCCAAACATGCCAGATGCTATTCCTTCCACTATGAATATTGGTAATAATTATGCTGACATTCAAATTATCTTAGTCTGTAAACAGCAAGTTTAGAAAACCTCAGTTGTTCTAAGATCGATGATACTGAATCTAAATAAAACAATCACCATGCTCTGCAAATGAAACTGTAAAAAAAGCAGTCAAACCTGACCCTCATTTTATACCAAACTGGAGATAGAGCTCCCAAATCCACTCTGTACTGAATCCTGGAGATAACACCTCAAACAGGGCTGAAACTGTTCTCAAGGAGATCAATATAATATTTACAACAGGCAGAACATGGAAGCTACCTAAATGCCTTTCAAATGAGGAATGGATAAAGAAGATGTGATACGCATATACAGTGGAACATTACTTAGCCACTTGTAATGACATAGATGGAACTAGAGATTATTATGCTAAGTGAAGTCAGACAGAGAAGACAAATTTCATGGTACTTAAATGTGGAATCTAAAAAAAAAAGAAAAGGTTACAGATAAACTTATCTACAAAACAGACACAGTTGCAGATGTAGAAAGAAAACTTGCCATTGCATGGCAAAGGATTAAAACGGAGGGAAAGATAGACTAGGAGACTGGGATTGACATGTGCACACTACTATATATAAATATATATGATATATATATTTGCCATCACTTCAGGATAAATAGGTGTGGAAACAATGGAAACAGTGAAAGACATTATTTTCTTCGAATCCAAATCACTGCAGATGGTGACTGCAGCCATGAAATTAAAAGATGCTTGCACCTGGGAAGAAAAACTATGGCAAACCTAGACAGTGTATTAAAAAGGAGAGACACTAGTTTGCCAGCCAAATTCCATATAGTCAAAGCTATGGTTTTTTCAGTACTCAAGTATGGATGTGAGAGTTGGACCATAAAGAAGGCTGAGCACCAAAGAATTGATGCTTTTGAACTGTGGTGTTGGAAATGATTCTTGAGAGTCCCTTGGACTGCAAGGAGATCAAACCAGTCAATCCTAAAGGTAATCAGTCCTGAATATTCATTGGAAGGACTGATGGTGAAGCTCTAATACTTTGACCACCTGAGTCAAAGAACTGACTCATTGGAAAAGACTCTGATGCTGGGAAAGATTGAAGGCAAGATGAGAAGCAGATGACAGAGGATGAGATGGTTGAATGGCATTACTGAATCGATGGACAGGAGTTTGAGCAAATTCTGGGAGTTGGTTATAGACAGAGAAGCCTGGCATGCTTCAGTCCATGGTTACAAAGAGTTGGACATGGCTGAGCGACTAAATTGAACTAATACATAAAATAGATAAGCAAGGACCTATTTTATAGCACAGAAAACTTTACCCAGTTTAGTTCAGTTCAGTCGCTCAGTCATGTCTGACTCTTTGCGACCCCATGAACCACAGCACACCAGGCCTCCCTGTCCATAACCAAATCCCGGACTTCACCCAAACCCATGTCCATTGAGTTGGTGATGCCATTCAACCATCTCATCCTCTATCGTCCACTTCTCCTCCTGCCCTCAATCTTTCCCAGAATCAGGGTCTTTTCAAATGAGTCAGCTCTTCACATCAAGTGGCCAAAGTGTTGGAGTTTCAGCTTCAGCATCAGTCCTTCCAATGAATGTTCAGTACTGATTTCCTTTAGAATGGACTGGTTGGATCTCCTTGCAGTCCAAGGGACTCTCAACAATTTTTTCCAACACCACAGTTCAAAAGTATCAATTCTTCGGGGCTCAGCTTTCTTCCTAGTCCAACTCTCACATCCATAGATGACCACTGGAAAAACCATCACCTTGACTAGATGGACCTTTGTTGACAAAGCAATGTCTCTGCTTTTTAATATGCTGTCTGGGTTGGTCATAACTTTCTTTCCAAGAAGTAAGCGTCTTTTAATTTCATGGCTGCAATCACCATCTGCAGTGATTTTGGAGTCCAGAAAAATAAAGTCAGCCACTTTATTTAAGAAAACTTAAATTATATTAATTTTAAAACAAATTTATTTAAGAAAACTTTACTCAGTGCTCTGTAATTGCCTATATGGGAAAAGAATTTAAAAGAAGATACTTGTGTGTGTGTATGTATGTACGTGTATATATATATATATATAATCTGATTCACTTTGTTATTTACCTAATGGCTCATGGTTCAGTGGGTAAAGAATCTGCCTGGAATGCAGGAGACAAAGGAGATGCTGGTTCAATCCCTAGGTTAGAATAAACACCTGAAAGAGGAAATGGCAACCCACTCAAGTATTCCTTCCTGAAACCTCCCATGGACAGAGGAACCTGGCAGGAAACACTCCATGGGGTCTCAAAAGAGTTGGACACAATTGAAACTAACACAACATTATAAATCAACTATACTCCAACAAAAATGAAAGAAAATAAATCAGAGGTTGTAAAAGCTATTTTCATCTGTAGATTATGCACTCTGACACTTTATGGTGCTTATGGTATATTTGTATACAAATTAACTTTGACTCATTCATAATTTCATGATATTTAAGGGCAGACTTAAGTCCAGTATAATTTACCTCATACTGTATCTTTCATCATGGTAGACAAAAATGAGACAATATTTGACTGTAAATGTATAAACGTTGCTTTAAAAATGTATTATCTAGTGATCGGAGCAAACTTGACAATGGCTGTAGAAAAGTTCAACAGGAAAAAGAGTTACAGAAAAAAGGGGGGATATTTTTGATTCTCCAAATATTAGTATCAACTTTCTATTTAGTTGGGTCAGTGTTATCACGAATATAAGTAGTTTTCAGAATATCATATGACCAAGATGGTTTAGAGGGCTTCCCATGTGGTGCTAGTGGTAAAGAATCCATCTGCCAAAGCAGGAGACACAAAGAGATGCGGGTCTGATCTCTGAGTCAGAAAGATCTCCTGGAGGAGAAAATGACAACCCACTCCAGTGTTTTTGACTGGAGCATCCCACGGACAGAGGAGCCTGGCGGGCTACAGTCTGCTGCTGCTGCTGCTAAGTCGCTTCAGTCGTGTCCGGCTCTGTGCGACCCCATAGACGGCAGCCCGCCAGGCTCCCCCGTCCCTGGGATTCTCCAGGCAAGAACACTGGAGTGGGTTGCCATTTCCTTCTCCAGGGTTACAGTCCGCGGGGTTGCAGAAGTTGGAGACAACAGCACAGCGCAGCAGAAGATGGTCTAGAATGAACGGATCCGAATTCCTGCCAGTGAATATAGACCTCTCTATAATACTTGTCAGAAGACCGCTAATCCCAGCTCATCTCCTAATTCTCTCAGTGACTTTATTAAAGTCTCTGTCCAGCCTCAAGTTCAATTTCCTCAGATGTGATTGGGTGTGGTATGATCTAATATTTCAAGATTCTATGTTTCAGTAACCTTTGCTTTGCTCACCTTTGCCACTCAGCACAAAAAACTAAATTCAGTAATTATAGAGAATATGAACAAATAGCAAAGTAGAGATTGAATTTCTTGATGTTATTTCAAGGTTAATTCGTAACCTCCAAGGAATAGGCATACAAGCAGTACAAAATTGTCTTTTTCTTTTTCCACTTTTCTTTACTACTTATTTTACTGATTAATATATTCTGATTAAAAAAAAAAAGACAGACATTTCTCAAAGTTTCTTAATCTTACTTTAACTTCTGTTATTAAATAAAAATTTTGCATCTTGCAAAAGGAAAAAAATATGTAAGCACTCACCTTTTGTTTTATTTTTAGTTGATATGCAAAGCAATATTGTAGTTTAGAGTATAAGTCAAAGTAATTTATTGATCAATTTAAGCATATTCTGTGGTATGTGTTTATCGTCAACAAGGGCAATTTTGGGAAACACTGGAGATTCAATTTGATTCAGCATTTCTTTTAGGTTCTAAAAAATTTAACCTATCATACAGAATGTTAAAATTTGAATTAATATTTGATATAAACTGTAATATATTCATATAGAACTAAACATAAAATTCACAAGAGTCTAAAAACTAAAATAACTATTAAAAATAATAGCATTGATACATGAATGTGGTTGTTCAGTTATTAAGTGGTGCCTGAGTCTTTGTGACCCCACGGACTGCAGCACGCAAGGTCTCTGTCCTCCACTATCTCTTGGAGTTTGTTTGAATTCCTGTCCTTTGAGTCACTGATGTCAACCAACCATCTCATCCTCTGTTGTCCCCTTCTCCTTTTGCCTTCAATCTTTCCCCCCATCAGAGTCTTTTCCAATGAGTCAACTCTTCACATCAGAAGGCCAAAGTACTTAAGGTTTAGCGTCAGTCTTTCCAGTGGGTATTCATGGTTGCTTTTCTTGAAGTTCAGTTCAGTCGCTCAGTCATATCCAACTCTTTGTGACACCATGAACTGAAGCATGCCAGGCTTCCCTGTACATCACCAACCCTCAGAGCTTGCTCAAATGCATGTCCATCAAATGGTCATGTTATCCAACCATTTCATCCTCTGTCGTTCCCTTCTCTTGCCTTCAATCTTTGGGTCTTTCTTTCCAATGAGTATTCAGGACAGATTTCCTTTATGATTGACTAGTTTGATCTCCCTGCAGTCGAAGGGACTCTCAAGAGTTTTCTCAAACACCACAACTCAAAAACATCAATACTGAGGTGCTCAGCTTTCTTTATGGTCCAACTCTCACATCCATACATGACTACTGGAAAAACCATAGCTTTGACTACATGGACCTTTGTTGGCAAAGTAATGTATCTGCTTTTTAATATGTTCTCTAGGTTTCTCATAACTTTTCTTCCAAGGAGCAAGCATCTGTTAATTTAATGGCTGGAGTCACCATCTGCAGTGATTTTGGAGCCCCCTGAAATTAAGTCTCTCACTTTTTCCATTGTTCCCTCATCTATTTGCCATGATGTTATGGGACCGGATACCATGATCCTCATTTTTTGAACATTGAGTTTTAAGCCAGCTTTTTCATTCTCTTCTTTAACTTTCATTAAGAGACTCTTTAGTTCCTCTTCTCTTTCTGCCATATGGGTAATGTCATCTGTATACATGAGATTATTGATGCTTCTCCTGGCAATTTTGGTTCCAGCTTGTGGTTCATCCAGCCTGGCATTTCACACAATGTACTCTGCACATTAGTTAAATAAACAGGGTGAGAATATACATCATTGACATACTCCTTTCCCAATTTTGAGCTAGTCCATTTTTCAATGTGTGGTTCTAACTATTGCCTCTTGATTTGCATACAGATTTCTGAGGAGGCAGGTGAGATGGTCTGGTATTCTCATCTCTCAAAGAAGTTTCCACAGTTTTTTGTGATTCACACAGTCAAAGGATTTAGCATAGTCTTTGAAGCAGAAGTAGATATTTATCTGGGAACCTCCTGCTTTTCCTGTGATCCAACAGATGTTGCCAATTTGATCTCTCGTTCCTCTGTCTTTTCCAAATACAGCTTAAACATCTGGAAGTTCTCAGTTTACATGTGGCCAGCTTGGATAATTTTGAGCATTACTTTGTTAGCATGTGAGATGAGTGCAATGGTTTGGTAGTTGGAACATTCTTTGTCATTGCCTCTTTTGGGATTGGAATGAAAACTGACCTTTACCAGTCCTGTGGCCAGTGCTGATTTTTCCAAATTTTCTGGCATATTGAGTGCAGCACCTTCACAGCACCATATTTTAGGATTTGAAATAGTTCAACTGGAATTCCTTCACCTCCGATAGCTTTGTTCGTAGTGATGCTTCCTAAAGCCAACTTGACTTCGCATTCCAGAATGTCTGGCTCTAAGTGAGTGATCACATCATTGTGATTATCTGGGTCTTGAATATCTTTTTTCTATAGTTCTTCTGTATATTTTTGCCACCTCTTCTTAATATCTTCTGCCTGTGTTAGGTCCATATCATTTCTGTCTTTTATTGAGGCCATCTTTGCATGAAATGTTCCCTTGGTATCTCTAACTTTATTGAAGAGATCTCTAGTCTTTCCCATTCTATTGTTTTACTCTATTTCTTTACATTGATCACTGAGGAGGGCTTTCTTATCTCTCCTTCCTATTCTCTGGAACTCTGCATTCACATGGATATATCTTTCCCTTTCTCCTTTGCCTTTAGCTTCTCTTCTTTTCCCAGCTATTTGTAAAGCCTCCTCAGACAACCATTTTCCCTTTTTGCATTTCGTTTTTGGGGGAATGGTTTTGATCACTGCTTCCTATACAATGTTTCTAACCTCCACTGATAAACTTCAGGCACTCTGTCTATCAAATCTAATCCCTTGAATCTATCTGTCACTTGCACTATATAATCATAAGTGATTTGATTTAGGTTGTACCTGAATAGTCCAGTCATTTTTCCTACTTTATTCAAGTCTGAATTTTCCAGTAAGGATTTTTATTTCCTTTAGGATTGACTGGTTTGATCTCCTTGCAGTCCAAGGGACTTTCAAGAGTCTTCTCCAGCACCACAATTTGAAAGCATCAATTCTTTGTTGTCCAGCCTTCTTTTTATTTTATTTTTATTTTTTTTAATCTTTTTTTTATTATTATTTCTTATTTTTTAATTTTTATATTTTATTTTTATGTCCAGCCTTCTTTATGGTCCAGCGTCAGCATCCCTACATGCATGTTCATGCATGTTCAGTTGTGTCCAACTCTTCACTACTCCATGAACTGTAGACTGCCAGGCTCCTCTGTCCATGGGATTCTCCAGGCAAGAATACTGGAGTGAGTTGCCATTTCTTCCTTCAGGGGATCTTCCTGACCCAAGAATTGAATCAGCATCTCTTGTGTCTCCTACATTATATAGGTCAATTCTTTACCAACAGCAGTACCTGGGAAGCCTACATCTATACATGACTACTGGAAAAACCATAGCTTTGACTATATGGACTTTTGTCAGCAAAGTGATGTCTTTGCTTTTTGATATGGTGTCTAGGTTTGTCATAGCTTTCCTTCCAAGGAACACATGTCTTTTAATTTCATGGTTACAGCCACCATCTGTAGTGATTTTGGAGACCAATAAAATAAAATCTATCGTTGGTTCCACTTTTTCCCCTTCTATTTGCCATAAAGTGATGGAACCAGATGTCATGATCTTAATTTTTTTCAGTGTTGAGTCCTCTCTAATAAGATGCTCAACATTGCTCAATATTAGAGAAATTCAAATAAAACTACAATGAGGTATCTTCTCACAGCAATCACAATTGTCCATCAACAAGTTTACAAACAATAAATGCTGGAGAGGGTGTGGAGAAAAGGGAACCCTCTTACACTGTTGGTGGGAATGCAAATTGATCCAGTCAATATGGGTAGCAGTATGGAGATTCATTAAAACACCTAGAATAAAACTATCATACGACCCAGAAATCCGACTACTGGGCACACAACCTGAGGAAGCCATAATTGAAAAAGACACATGCACCCCAATTTTCATTGCACATGTACCCCAATGTCCATTGTTGTAGCACAATTCACAACAGCTAAGATATGGAGGCAACTTAGGTGTTCATCAACAGACGAATGGATAAGGAAGTTGTGGTGCATATATACAGTGCAATATTACTCATCTATCAAAGGGAATGCATTTGAGTCCATTCAAATGAGGTGGATGAACCTAGAGCCTATTATACAGAGTGAAGTAAGTCAGAAAGAGAAAAACAATATTATGTATTAACACATAAATATGGAATCTAGAAAGATGGTACTGATGATCATACTTGTATAGCTGCAAAGGAGACACAGACATAAAGATCAGACTTTTGGACTCAGTAGGGTAAAAGACAGGGTGGAATGATTTGAGAGGATAGCATGGAAACATTTATCACCATATGTAAAATCGATAGCCAGTGGGAGTTTGCTATATGATGCAGGGAGCCCAAAGCCAGTGCTCTGTGACAACCTAGAGGGGTGGGATAAAGAGAGAGGTGAGAGGGAGGCTCAAGGGAGAGGGGCCATAGATATAAGTATGGCTGATTCATGTGGATGTCTGGCTGAAACTATCTCAATATCGTAAAGTAATTATCCTCTAATTTTAAAAAAATGAAAGCAATAAAACATATTTGATGTTACAGAAATCTGTCAGAAGGAGGGATAATAAATTTTTCCTTCAAACTTAAAAAAAAAAAAGTTGAATGGTTCATTGCAAAAAAACTCCAAATTTTAGTATGCCTTTTCAATTTATTTCATAGTAAGAAAGGAATAAAATGTAGATATCATTTTCCAATTATAGTCACAAAATTGATGTATGCTCTGATCTTGGAGGAAAGATTAGTTTTAAATCATATGAAGTCTTGTCTCTCACTTAAACTCTGAATCTTTCCATTTAGGGAGAATACTATGCTTCAAATCTTTTAAGCCACCTTTATCTATTTTTAAACTGTTCCTTTTTTTAGAAGCTCCTCTCAATCTTTCAGACCAATTGGAGAACCACTTAAGGAAGTGAATCAATCCTGTTTTCACTCGGCTAAAGTTTCAAGTGCCAAAACTATGCTGGCATTCCGCAGGAGCCATCAACACTGCCACCCGAATGCGGGCCAGGTTTTCCTGTGCTGGGCTTCCGAGAGGCAGACGTGCCATCATCTCTCTCCTGGCCTGGTAGTTACAAGAGTTTCCACTCAATATTGAGAGAGAAAAGCACAGCTCTTCCTTGTGAACCACTGTGACAGGGTCTGAAATGGAGCAAGAAACTTTGAGCCTGATTTAACCAGGCAAGGGTCCAAAACTCCACTGTTTCAGATCTGCCTTCTAGATGACAGACACTAAACATGATTTCATTTGAAGACATTCATGATCATCAATACCCAGAGTTTCCGACTCAGCCTCACCTCTTGTTCTGAGTTCATCCCTAAGCAGGGGGCCTATGTATGAGTCAATGTTCAATTCACTGTTCACAAAGCATAACTATGACTATTTATTTGAGCTTTGCTCCTAAGCACACACACAATCTAAGTGTCATTCTCAGAATTCATTTTCCTTTTTACAATATGGTAAATTAAAGATAATAATAGAGAAATATAAACACTAGCAATCATCTACTTTAGGACTGCTGTGCTTGGCCGTGTCTGACTCTTTGTGACCCCATGGACTGTAGCCTGCCAGGTTCTTCTATCCATGGGATTTCCTAGGCAAGGATACTGGAGTGGGTAGCCAATCCCTCCTCCGGGGGATCTTCCCGACCCAGGGATCACACTTGAATCTCTTGTGTCTCCTGCATTGGTAGGCAGATTGTTTACCCCTGCCTGGGAAGGGGTAAACAATCCCCTCCTGGGAAAGCCCTTATTTTAGGCCTTAGGAGAAGAAAAATAAATTCAGAATATTAATAAAAATGTAAATATTTCCTAACAGTTAGAAGGACTTGCATGTACTATTGTAAATAATATTCACTGGAAGCACTGATGCTAAAACTGAACCACCAATAATTTGCCCACCTGCTGCAAAGAGCCGGCTCATTGGAAAAGACCCTGACGCTGGGAAAGATTGAGGGCAGGAGGAGATGGAAGTGACAGAGGATGAGATGGTTGGATGGCATCACGAACTCAGTGGACATGAGTTTGAGCAACTCTGGGAGATAGTGGAGGACAAAAAAGCCTGGCATGCTGCAGTCCACAGGGTTGCAAAGAGTTGGACATAACAACTGGACAACAAGTTGTAAATAATAGATTTCCCCATATTCATTTTTTTCCTCCAAAATATGCCTCATTCATATTTTATATCAATATGAATTTCCAATATTTAAATTACTTGTGTTGTTTTATTTTCTTTCATATACTAATTATCTTTTTATTTATGAAGTCCAGATAATATCAAGGTATGCACATAAACGCTCTTTCCTGAGGATCAGAGGAACCAGATTCCGTGGAATTAGTAGGCAACACCTGAGGGAGAGTTTCCTTATAAACTTAGAGTTTTCTTGACAGCAAATTCAGGTATGATATGACCTTTATAAACTTCACAGGACTGTTAAAAACACTGAATGAATTAATACACCAAAACTTAACTTGTGAGTCATACAAGATGGAAGTCAATATAGTAAAACTGTCAGTTTCCTGATTTTTAAATGGGCAACTCAAAGCAATAGGCTGATATCAGCCTTGTTCACAAATCCTATTGCTCCTTTTCTCCTTTCTTTTAGACAAATAACTCCTGAGTCTAAGGCCGACTACTTTATTTATGTAGTTTATCATTTTCTTCTCAGATATGATGTCCTGCTCAGGGTCTCATTCATTTTAGATGTTCTGCTTTTGAATAGAACATTAAGGTCCTTTGAAACTGAAATAAATACTGACTGTTAGTCTTAATCCAATGTCATTAGCAAATTTCCTGAGTACATTTCAAGATTATTGATAGACTTGTGAAATAAAAATGATTAAATAATTTTTATGTCTCCTCTGTATGACACTAAGATACTGATAAGAACTTTTTGAGTTCCTTACATAATAGCTGTAAAGATTGAGATAAATTTTCCAGTAAGTTTTATATTTATTCATATGTCAAGATTATCTTTTTAAGAAATGGCAACTTTATTTTGGAAAATTTGGAAACCGGAAATTTCACTCTCTGTGAGACTAATATTATGTTGTGATATGATGTGATGCTATGAGAAAGTAAATGAGAAAATTTAACCATAGAAATAAATCTAAATATTTAAAGATATAAGCTACCTATTTTTTCCTATATTTCTTTCAAATTTTTTCACATCATTTTAATGGTCCAAATTAGAGACAATTGTAAAATGCATTTCATTTATAGTTTTACCAATATGTATTATACTTAACACAAATTGCTTGATGAGTACTAAATTATACTCATCAAAAAAATTAAAATATGACCTAACAGACTTGAGAATACAGACCAAAACAGCAAGTGTATTTCATTGTCCTATTAAGTCATCAAACAAACTCACCAGATAGATTACCTTCCAGTATGTGGATTTTGCTCTGAGAATATACTTGGAGAAAAATGTGCAAGATATTTAAAATTTAAAACAGATATTTGTAAGATGACTACTATAGTTTAAAAAATCATCTGACACTAACGTAGACACTAGTTGCACAAAGTATGTGACTCTGAAGAAAGTAACTCATTTAAAGAGATCAAAGTAATTACTGTGAAGTGTGACACTGTGTGTATCTTTTGTTTTTATTGCTTACTTTTGTGGGACACAAAACTTACTATGATTCTTCTCCAGGTCTCCATAAACTCTTGGGGGACACTTTTATTTATCAACTTGTCTTCTTTCTACCCTTGACCATTTGTGATCTCAGAATATTTGAATCCAAGAGTGGATTATTACTTTTTTTTAACACCACCTGCTTCTATACAACACAATTATTTTCAGAAACAATCATACTAAATAAGTAATATTTCATTTCACAATAAACAGAAATATTGAAATAATAGATTTCAGCTTAGAAAACATTATTAGCTTTCAGTGAAATAGTTCGGGCATGAATAAAAATTTTCACTTCCTAAATAAATGTTATACCCTGATGTCTGCTTAGTTGCTCAGTCGTATCCAACTCTTTGCAACCCCGTGGACTGTAGTCCACCAGGCTTCTCTGTCTATGGGGTTCTCCAGGCAAGAATACTGGAGTGGTTTGATATTTCCTTTCCCAGGGGATCTTCCCAACCCAGGGACTGAACCCAGGTCTCCTGCATTGCAGGCTTTACCACCTGCATTGCACTCTTTACCACTAAGCCACCAGGGAAGCCTTACTGATCATACTCTATTTCCTGGCTTTAAATGTTAAGCAGAAAGTTTCCTTTCTGGCTAATTAGATAAAAGTGATAGAAATCAAAAGATAAATCAATATTCTTTCTTCCTCTTTGCCGTCTTCTGCCATTTTTTAAAAAATATCTACTCTTTCAACCTGAGGCTATGCATATCACATAAGGTAGAAACAAAAATTCCTGTTCTTTCAAAAGGAATGCTAGCATCTGGTACACATGTTGTGTGTGCGCGCATGTGTGTGTGTATGTGTGTGTACATCCACACACTCAGTCGTGTCCGAATTTTTGTGACCCCATGGACTGTACTCCACCAGGCTCCTCTGGCCATGGGATTTCCAGGGAATCTTCCCAACCCAAAGATTAAACCTACATCTTTTATGTCTCCTGCATTGGCAAGAAGATTCTTTATCACTATAACCACCTGGGAAGCCCCATGTTGTGGGTGAGTATAGACCTGGTACAACTGGGGCTTTGAATCAACCTCTAGGTGAAATACAGAGTTTATAAAAATAAAAGTTTTTGATTGTATAGCACAGAAAATTCGGCTTGATGCTCTGTGGTGACATAGAGGAATGGGATGGGGGTAGACATGGGGTTGGGAGGGAGGCTCAAGAAGGAGGAGGTATAGCACACATCTAGCTTATTTTCACTATGTTGTATGGGAGAAGCTAACATAGCATAGTAAAGTGATTGTATTCCAATAAAAAATATTTCAAAAAGAAAAATCTTTGAAAAATGTCCATTCAAAGCTTACACGTGTAATTACGTGTATATAATTAAAAGTTAATGTTAATGCCAGAAAATGTTTAAAACTTAGAATAACAAGAAAGTTTACATAGGGGAGCATCTCCTCTCTGTCAGTATTCAGAACTGCATCACCATGTGATAGCTGACAGTAGACTGAATCAGTCAATTGCCTCCAGTTTTTCAGTTCTCTGAGACAACTGGTATCCTGATTCACACTGCAGTTCCCCGCCTCACTCTCTGTGCCACTGCTCACTCAGAGATGAACAGACACCCAGGGAAGTTCAAGTAAACGTGACACTTCACAGGGTAAATCATAAAGATGTTTTCTAGATATAACAATGTGTTCTCCTTCACTGGTAGCCCAAGGTTTTTGTGAACATTAAATTGTCTTTTATTTGAAAGTCACTTGGCAACAACTTTCAAAGGAATTTTCTTGATGCTTTTCACTTTTCTAATTTCTCGATGAATTGAGTAACAGGAATAAAAAGAACAGTTTTGCACTGCTGTCCACTTGACAGTTGTTCACTCAGCAACTCAACTCATTTTAAATGCAAAGTTTAAGTGATTTTTCTTAGTGACATTGAGCTAGAGAACAACACAGTAATGTTAAACATTCATCTACTGTCATATTTAAATTACTATACAATATTTTAATGCAATTGTGATTGAAATGACTTTTGGATCTATTACAATCACCCAAGACTGCACTGTAACACACACAACAGGCAACATAACATGCTTACATCAGAAGACATTAGGATTAAAGACACAGAGGGGTGGGATGGAGAGGGAGGTGGCGGGGGGGATCGGGATGGGGAACACACGTAAATCCATGGCTGATTAATGTCAGTGTATGGCAAAAACCACTACAATATTGTTAAGTAATTAGCCTTCAACTAATTAAAATAAATGGAAAAAAAAAAAAACCCAAAAACTAAATATTAGTCAGGAAACCATAAGACTCCCCAAAGAAAACACACACAGAACACTGACATGAACTTAGCAATGTTTTTTTGGATCTGTCTTCCCAGGCAAGGGAAATAGAGCAAATATAAACAAATTGGACCTAATTAAACTTAAAACCTTTTGTACAACAAAGGAAACGATCAACAAAGCAAGAAGACAACATACAGAAATGAAGAAAATATTTGCAAATGGTGTGACTGATAAGGGGTTAATCTCCAAAATATATAAACAGCTCACAAAACTCAATACCAAAATACAATTCAATCAAAAACTAGACAGAAGATCTGAATAAACATCTCTCCAAAGAAGATATACAGATGGCCAATAGGCACAGGAAAACACGCTCTGCATCACTAATCATGAGAAATGAAAAGCAAGACTACAGGGAGATATTACCTCACACTTGCCAAAATGTCTCTCTTCAATAAGAAGGCAAATAACAAATGTCAGTGAAGATGTGGAGAAAAGGGAACCCTGCTACACTGATAGTAGGAATGCAAATTGGTGCAGCTACTATGTAAAACAGTATAGAGATTCTTCAAAAAATTAAAAATTAAACTACCACATGACCTAGCAAATCCACATTTGGGTATATATCTTTAAATATAAATTTAAAAAACACACTAATTCAAATATATATAACACATGTGTCCCAATGTTCACAGCAGCACCATTTACAATAGACAAGGTATGGAAACAATCCAAGTGTCCATCCACAGATGAATGGGTAAAAAGGACGTGGTGCATATACACCATGAAATACTACTCAGTCAATGTGGTACCTATATACAATGAAATATTACTCAGCCATAAAAATGAATACAATTCTGCCACTTTCCACAGCATGAATGGACTTGGAGGGCATTATTCTAAGTGAAATAAGTCAGAGAAAGACAAATATTAAATGATATAACTCATATGTGGAATCTAAAAAATACAGCGAACTAGTGAATATAACAAAAAAAGAAACTGACTCACAGACATAGAGAACAAAACAATGGTTACCAGTGGGGAAAAGAAAAGGGGGAGGGGTAATGCGGCAGTAGGAGAGCAAGAGGTACAAGCTATTAGCTATAAAATAAGCTACAAGTATACAGTGTGGAATACAGGGAACATGGCCAATATTTTATAATCACTGTAAATGGAATACAAGCTTCAAAAATTCTGAATCATTATATTGCATATGTGTGGCATATATTGTATGTCAAACTGCATTTCAACAAAAAAATTGAAAGATATTAATTAAAGTAATACATCTATACATATAAAAATAATAATTAGCATATCAATAATACAAAATGAAAATTTAAATGTAGCTTAAAATCTACCATTTTAAATTCATTGAATTCTATTAACAGAGAAAACAAAATTTTTAAATTTTAAGTTTTAGCTTTAATAAAAAGTGCTTTATAAAAAATATTTGAAGGTGCTTTGATTTTAAATAAAATACATTTACTTCCATACTCAAATACCTTAGAAAAATAGAAGCCCCCAAAATAATGCTCAGCATTTCATATAAATCCAAAGCATCATATATATATACATATATATATATACACATACACACACACACTGATAATGCTTATAATATTAGATATTTACAATTGGTTTTCTCAATGATTAGTATTTCATATGAAAAAGTTATAAAAAGAGTTCTATGTTAATATTGAAGCATCAACTCCTACCTGAATTTCCATCCAGCCCTACAAATTTTAGACTTGCCAGCCCCCACAACCCTGTGTACCAAATCCTTAAAATAAATCTCTTTAATATTAGAAAAAAAAAAAGAATGACTTAATGATATCACACTGATCTGGCAATTATTTTAAGGATTATTTGTTTGAATTGTTTTCCAATTATACAGAACAAACACTTTCTAGAAATAATATTTATTGAAAACTATGATACACAAATTATTGCATATAAATGAAATTATATTTGAGGACTGTTAATTTCTCATCAGGTACAACTCAGTGTAACATGACTTCTCAGTCCCCTGATAACTTTCTGATTTCATAAAGACATATTGTGTACATGACCTTTCATTAACAATCAAGGATAATATGCTTATAGGAGAGGAATAAAAGTACCAAAATTAAGTGGTAGATCAAATGGCCATAAATCATTTACACAGTTTAGTGTTTATTCAAAATAGTTATAATTATTTTAAAGAAATAGCATTTATATTTCACTTTTAATAATGTTCAAAGTTATTCTTCAGAAGAGAGGAAAAATGAAACAGTGCAAAAAATTAAAAATTAGAAATTCTTTACAATATGTATACATATTTGACATAATAAAATTGATTTCCTTGTGCCTTCAAAGTAGTCTACATATTTTTTTTCTGAATACTTTGACATGGTACTTTATAACATGCCAGCTTAAAGTCTTGAACTAGGTTCTAACATCTGTGCAAATTTCAGAAACATACAATTAAATATGGCTCTAGTTAGTTCTGATATCTTACCAGTTCAATTCAGTTACTCAGTGGAGTCCAAGTCTTTGCAACCCCCTGGACCACAGCACTCCAGGCTTCCCTACCCATCACTAACTCCCAGAACTTACTCAAACTCTTGTCTATTGAGTTGGTGATGCCATTTAACCGTCTCATCCTCTGTTGTCCCCTTCGCCTGCCTTCAATCTTTCCCATCATCAGCGTCTTTTCCAGTGAGTCACTTCTTTGCATCAGGTGGCCAAATTATTGGAGTTTCAGCTTTAGCATCAGTCCTTCCAATGAATATTCAGGACTGTTTCCTTTAGGATGGACTGGTTTGATCTCCTTGCAGTCCAAGGAACTGTTGAGTCTTCTCCAATACCACAGTTCAAAAGCATCAATTCTTCAGTGCTCAGCTTTCTCTATGGCCTAACTCTCACATCCATACATGACTACTGGAAAAACCATAGCTTTGTCTAGACAGACTTTTGTCACCAAAGTAGTGTCTCTGCTCTTTAATACCTTTTAAAATACCTTTTCTAAAACTTCATAACTCATCTAAATACAGTTGTCCTCTGACTTTCTAAAAAATTGAACAACAAGCCCAGTATGTTCTATGAAATTATTGGGCAGAAATGAAATGATGTTCTTTTAGTCTGAGCATTTTTTGCATTCTAAATCTGTTTGACTCATGGCTGTAAATGAGTGAAAATCACTCAGTCGTGTCCTACTCTCTGCGACCCCATGGACTTCTCTAGTCCATGGAATTCTCTAGTCCAGAATACTGGAGTGGGTAGCCTTTCCTTTCTCCAGGGTATCTTTCCAACCCAGGTCTCCCACTTTGCAGTTGGATTCTTTACCAGTTAAGCCACAAGGAAAGCCCAAGAATATCCCTTCTCCAGCAGATCTTCCTGACCCAGGAATGAAACCAGTGTCTCCTGCATTGCCGGCCTTACCAACTGAGATATCAGGGAAGCCCATGGCTGTAAACTTATTAGCAAAGAATTTTCAACTCAGCCAACCTATTGTATTTCTTCAATCTTGCCTATCGTCAAGAGAAACAAATTTTATAAATATATTCCCCACATTTCTCTGCAATTAAGGATTATTTCAACCAGTTTTTAAGATCTTCTGCAATCACAAGTTTTTGAAAATATAAAGAGTCTTCTAGATTTGCTTTTTGACTACGATCCAAACCAGAAGAAGGAAATAATCTACTATATTTATTTCCAAAAGTACTGGAATCCATTGAAATACAAATGTGTGTCTTTTGACAAGTTCCAAAGAATCAAAATATCATAATAAATGTCTGGAAATATGGACTTAAAAGGTAACATAGCATTTTAATTTTTATATTGATTAATCTAATTAAGTTTCTATTTCATTAGTTGGCATTTGCTATTTTCTATTTGCTATTATGAATATTTCCAATCTGCAAACATCTTTAACAATCAAGAAAGATACATAAACAAATTTTCTTTATCACCTCAGAGATAAAGACTGTTAGTATCTCTTCTATATTCTTCCAGAATATTGTATATGCATTTTTGTGTAAATGCATAAATACACATTTTCAAATATAGCATGGTTTTTGTATGTTGTTTTTCTTAATGATGTATATTAGAATATTTTCCAAATCATTAAAAAACTCAGAAGTTATTACTCTTTTTGACAACTATGTTGAATTCCATGAGTGGATATATTTCAGACAGATATCTGAGTTGTTTGTATTTTATAGTAATCAGTTCAGTTCAGTTCAGTAGCTCAGTCATGTCCTACTCTTTCAATTATGTGGTAAATATTCTGCTATACATATATTTGCTTACAAGCTTAACTATGTCTCCAGGATAAAAAGAAAAAAAGAAGTAATGACTGAATAAGAGACTACCTTTTATTTAATATTTTTGAGGTGCTGCCAAATGTTCCCTCCAACATTTATCAAGTAATACCCCTAGTCACAGGATTTGTGCATGTCCATTATCTGTAAAGCCCTAATCACTAGCCTTTCCTTTATATCTTGGACCTACTCTCTCCAATTCTCCTGCTACCCCACCCAGTTCATGTGTTACCCACTGTTCTTTGACACATGAGACACCTTTCCAACTTAAGGTCTATGCATTTGCTATTTTTTCTGTTATTTCTGAAGTTCAGTCACATTTCCTTTAGCTATTCTTATAAGTACTAAATTTCTCATTTCTATAACTGGTATTAAGGTCACAGCTGATATTTAAAACTTCAAGTTTACTTTGTTCTCAACCAGAACTTCAACTGGAAGGGTCCCTTACTAAAGGGTGACCCAAATATAGTGTTTGGAGAGAAAGAGTTGTCTCTGGACCTAAATTCTTGCTGATGTTGCTACAGAGCTCTATTAATTCTACCATTGGACATAGAAGTACAAAGAAGAACCTCAGGTAACACTTGACCTCAGTATCTACTAATAACTTGATTTCCCTTTGGTAATGAGGAACATTAACTCCACCCAGGAGAGTAACATCCCACTGTCCTAATTTGTTTTGTCATGTGATGTTTGTGGTCTTTGTATGGCTAGGAGTGTAACTGAGCAGGATCCTATGAGGTCTTTCAAAATAGAGACCCCCCCCCATGTCCTCCATCTGCCATTTGTCTGTGGAAAAACTTTAGCCAAAGAATAAACTTGATCAGATAAGTGTGAAAATGCAGAGAGAAAGAAAAAGTCAAAACAAAAAGTAATACTTTAGCCATTAAACAAAGTAAGAACATTTAGTTCCTCCTCAAAGACTATAGATAGTATTCTAAGCAATGTCCTTTGAGCTGTTTTGCAGATACTGAAATTCCTACTAGGTGGGAGAAGTTAACTGTACATTGCCCACAAGCGTGGAGACTTTAGATGGAACCAGAAAGCTGATGATGCTGACTCCCACTTACATCATCAACCAGTCAGAGGAATGTCCATGAGCTGACCATGCCCTACTCCTTGAGGACTATGAAACACTTCAACTACCCCTTCCAGGGTAGGTCAAGAAGTCTTGATCTACTTCCTGTTGCCCTCTTGGCCTGCCAAAGCAATAAAGCTATTCCCTTCTACTTCACACAAAACTCTGTCTCTGCATTTCTATTCAGCACAGGTGAACAGAGGCCAAATTTCAGCAACAGATGGTTGTTGTTGAGTCACTCAATCATGTCCAACTCTTTGCGATGCCATGGACTGCAGCATGCCAGGCTTTGCTGTCCTTCACTATCTCCTGGAGTTTGTTCAAATTCATGTCCATTAAGTCAGTGATGCTTTCTAACCATTTCATCCTTCATTGCTCTCTTCTCCTTCTAACCTCGATCTTTAGCACGGGACATAGTTTCACTTACTTAATGAAGCTGATTTTCCTTGGCTGGAGTACTCTTTCCAGGGACCTAAGACTTCCAAACCAGCAGAACTCAAACTTCTGCAGTTAGATTATTAACCTAATAGTGAGAAAAGTCATTTCCCCTGATATTCTTTTTTGTTTGTTTGTTTTTTAACTAATACTTGTGCATCCTGGCTTTAGAAAAGATACTAATTGCTATTTCAAGTATACACTGAACCCTGTAAAATTGAATCCCATGGACTTAAGGTCTTTTCTGCAACCTATGTCATAAGAGTCCTTAGCAGACCATCCCACTCGTCTAGTAATTTAGCAGCTTCTCAGCATGTGTGTGTGCTCAGTCACTTGGTTGTGCCCGACTCTTTGCGACCACATGGACTGCTGTAGCCCACCAGGCTCCTCAGTCCATGGAATTTCCTAGGCAAGAATACTGGAATGGGTTGCCATTTCTTACTCCAGGGCATCTTCCCAACCCAGGGATCAAATCTCTTGCATCTCAACAAATCTTTTCTGCTAAGAAATGAGTAAAGCATTAGTAGGCAGAATAATATAACTAGGTGGACAATATATTGCAAACATTCAGAAGGATTCCACAAAACCAGCAGTCTTATGAATTATTTGGCAAATGGATGCAAATATATGTTTAACATGTTATGTATTGCCTCTGAAATCCAAAGAGGCTCACCAGACACTGATTCTTCAATATTGGTAGATGGTGAAGGTACAGTGACCAAGAGTGGACAGTTCCACAACACATGAACCACTGCACTGTCAACAACATTCTTGGGTCTGTGAGCCCCTGAAAATCACTGGGTTTACCTCTGTGTCTATAGCAGGGATGAGGTACCTTGATATCTACAGCACTTGCCACTCTCTAATCAGCATACAGCCTCAATAAAATGATCCAGTATAATCTTATGGATAATTGAAAATGATCAGTTTCTCCAGATTATGGCATGGCAGGGCATGGGAGAAATGCTGTACATCCAAGGAAAAAGTGAAGATAAAAGTAAACTGCTATGACTTTTGGTTTTTTCTCTAAATGTTTATGAAGAAAAAGCAGTTGCCAGGTAAATAGATGAATATCAAGTGCCAGCAGCCTGCATCTGGAAGGGCAGTTGAAGACTGCTCTGATTATGTTCACGATTCAGTTTAGTTCAGTTGCTCAGTCACGTCCAACTCTTTGCGACCCCATGGACTGCAGTATGCAGTTCACAATAACCTATGGTCATTCTGAAAATTCTGAATGATTTCCTCACAGGCAAACAGAGATGCTGAATAGTAGGTGGTAAGCATGACCACCACTGCTTTCAAGTCTCTGAAGGTGGCTCAAGTGTGGACATTTCTCCCAGAGGCAGAGACCTGCTTTTACTAGGCTAACTTAATATGGAAGAGATATTCTAGACTTTCAATATATATCTTCATACTAAGTGCCCTTATCTGGGTCAGAGAACCAACATAGCTATTCCACCTGTTTCCAGATATGTCTATTCCATTTGTTTGTTCAGGTACATTCAGCCCTGAAAATGAAACTAAAGGAGAAGCCCATTTCAACTGATCCACAGCGGTGTACACTGTGACCAAATTTTACAATTTAAACACTGTATGCCCTGTTTTGATGCCTGGACCACAATTTTACTTTGGGTATTCAAGAATCTTTGTCATTTTAAAGGCAGTGTTCATTAATACACAATAAATCTGGGCATCCCCTTTACCGCAGAACACAACTACTCTATATTCCTTGCCTCACACCCCCACCAATGTCCTCTGTCTGCCTTTTGTCTGCGGAAAGCTTGAGTTAAAGAGTAAGTTTAATCAGAGAAATAGGAACATGCAGAAACAAAGGAGATCAGTCAAAGTCGACCAAATAACAATAATGCAGTCATTAAGCATAGTGAAGGACCTGTGGCTTCTTCTTAAGGGCTATAGATAATATCTGAACCACATCCTGTGTGTTGTCTTGCAGTTACTGAAACCCCAGGCGGAGAAGTTAACAACATGATGGCCAGCTTGTACCCATGACATCAGCTGCCGCGATTCCGAGAACTGTCCTCAAAGAAGTGGAAACAAGCAAATCCTGGAACTACCTAAAACTACCAAGATGACGCTGATCAGACACTGATGGCCAATTTGAAGATAACTGTCAGAGATGACTGTGCTGTATATGCATGACACTGCCTTCTTCTGTCTAAAAGCTCTTGCCCACGATTGTTGGAGTGGTAAGTCAGCTTTTGGACAGATGTCAGCCCTTACTCTCCCCAGGTGCTAGCACCTGAATAAAGCAAACTTTTCTTTCCACCAGCCTGGCCTGTTTATCAGCTTTTGAGTAGTGAGCAGATAGATCCCACCCTCCCATAACAAGATCATTGTAATATACTTTTGTGAGTTGAAAAGAAACTCAGTTTCCCCTTCAATCAAGACAGTGTTTGTCTGTGAACAGATGTAAAATCTGGAAGCATGGCAAGAAACTGAGATTCATTTGGGAAACTCAAATTGGATCTCTATTCACTAGTCTTAGAGTTGTTTTATATATCTGGTGACATTTTAGTTGGCAACTAACCTATTTTGTTCCTACCGACATAGACATTAATTAGCTAGGACTGTGATCTCCATGGTAAAGAACCCGTCTGCCAATGGAGGAGACTCAGGTCGGATCCCTAGGTCGGGAAGATTCCCTGAACTAGGAAACACCAACCCACTCCAGTATTCTTGCCTGAAAAAGTCCGATAGGCAGAGGAGCCTGGCAGACTATACTCCATGGGGTCACAAAGAGCCGGATACAACTGAGTGAATAAACAACAAGTTATCTCTGTGCATCAAAGCATCCAAATGACCAGTTTCTCTCTGCTGCCCACAGCAGCAATCATCACTTTGTCTTAGGAAGTTAAGCGATGCTGTTGGTCTCTGCCATCCTGGGATCCTCTGGTCTCTATTCAGGTCAGAGAGCCTTTATTCTTGACAGCATCTTCATCATACCCCTAGTCAGAGCAGAACAGAGCATGTCAGGGAGGCTGGTACCTCCTCTCTAATGATTCTCAAAGCCTTCTGAAGGGAACGTCCTCTGGGCCCTCTTGTGAGATGCAGTGTGTGAAGCAAGTATGTGGGTCACACATAATAAACTCACTCTAACATTTATCACCTGACACCTCCATCCTCTACATTACACCAGAAACATTCTGGCATAGTAATTTTTTTTTTAACCATAAGCCACTATTGAGTACAAATTTCAGTTAACCAAACAAGTCATTTCTTTGGAGCCATTGGTAGCTGAATGTGCAAACATGTGAAATCCAGCTTATGCTTAGTCACTCAGTTGTGTCTGACTCTTTGTGGCCCCATGGACTGTAGCCTGCCAGGCTCCTCTGCCCATGAGATTTTTTATCTCCAGGCAAGAATCCTGGAGTAGGGTGCCATTTCCTCCTCCAGGGGATCTCCCTAGCTCAGGGATGCTCTCCTGTGTCTCCTGCATTGCAGGTGGCTTCTTTACCTGCTGAGCCATTGAGAAGTCCTATGATCCAGAATGCCTAGTAAACATTTCCATATGGGTTAATTCAACTGAATCTTAGGTGCAGTTCTACCCAGTGTCCACTCCCACACACACTCTACAGGTTTCTGCCAATATAAATTAGCAAAATATTTTAATTATTTTGTTATATAAACCATTTCTTCTTGTATCAGGCTTTACTTACTCTGCAAGAAAATACTAGGATATAATTCTCATTATAAGTCTAATGGGGACAATGAATAGTCAAGTATATTTTGAGGAGAATGGAAATTTCCTTGAAAGGAAATACTCAAGATGTGTTTATGACTATGCTTTGCATAAAGCATATATGAACATGCACAAACATAGAAAGGAAATCTGCTTCCAACAGAATGTCCTAATTCAGAGGATTAGAGTCAAATTTCTTACTAAAAAATGCACTAAATTTAATATGAAACTTGATAGGACACTGGATTGAAACAATGTTTTAGAGAGACTTCCCTAGCAGACAAGAGGTTAAGACTTCACCTTCCAATTCAGGAGACTCGGGTTAAATCCCTGGTCGGGCAGCTAAGATCCCATAAGCCTCATGCCCAAAAAGACCAAAACATAAAACAAAGGCAGTGTTATAGCAATTTCAAATAAAGACTTTAAAATGAAGCTATAAAACAATCAAATTTTTAAAACTTATGTTTTAAGTCTGCAATGTGTAAAATTACATTAAAAGAAAAAAAGTGTTCAGCAGGATTAGACCCAGTGGCTACAAGAAATAAAGAAACCTTTCATAAACACCACAGATGCACTCTAAGCTCTGACTGCCACTTGAGGTGAGAGTGTAAAGAACTCATGCTTGACGTGTTCGTCCAGGAACATTTTCAGTGCCCTGGATGTAATGCATCACACACAGTCATCTTTGCAGTGCCTGCCACTCAACTGTCACTCAAGCTGCCTGATTCCCTCAGGCACTTGTTTCAGTAGAGACTTTATCTCAGTGTTGGCAGGTGATGAAATCTGATTCATGAGAATACATTGTGAGTCATGGGCCACTAGCATCAAATTTGCAAAGGGATCAGCACTGTGTTCCAACACAAAGTGAAAGTCGCTAAGTCGTGTCCCACTCTTTGCAAACCTATGGACTATACAGTCCCTGGAATTCTCCAGGCCAGAATATTGGAGTGGGTAGCCTTTCCCTTCTCCAGAGGATCTTCCCAACCCAGGGATCAAACTCAGGTCTCCCACATTACAGGCGGATTCTTTACCAACTGAACTATCAGAGAAGCACAGGGGGAAACCCAAAGAAGCTCAAAATGCTTTATCTTAGAGTCTGATTCCTAGGATGGCACCTGTCACCAATCTATGTTACTGTCAAGGTCCTGTCCCCAAACAAACCCACACCAGATGCTTGAACAGAAAGAAAAAAAAACAAAAATTAAAAAGAATATAAGAAACTTTCAACCAGGTTGTTGTTGTTCCATTGCTAAGTCATGTCTGACTCTTTGTGACCCCATGGACTATAGACCGCCAGTCTCCTCTGTCCATGGAATTCTTGAGGATCCTCCATCCATAGAATTCTTCAGGCAAGAATATTTGAGTGGGTTGCCATTTCCTACTCCAGGGGACCTTCCCAACCCAGGGATCAAACCTGGGTCTTCTGTATTGCAGGCAGATTCTTTACCCTCTGAGCCAATGGAGAAGCCCCACAAATGATGGTAATGTACCCTAAAGTTTTGAATGTATCAGTTTTGAATGCAATCAGTTTTGAATGTATAGAGTAAAGGTTCTCAAACTTTAGGATACAAGTGATGCCAATGTGTCCTAAAGTTGGAGAACCTTTAATATATACATTTAAAACTGATTTTCATGAACATTTATCTGTCTTTCCATTCTCTGAAATGTCTTATAAACTTGCACAGATATGATTCAAAAGCAGTAGGGGGATTCAATAAAATTATAATTTATATTTGCATTTGCAATTGAAAATCTATTTACCACATAAAGTATCGCATTTCTTTTCTTCCAAATGTATCAGTCCAGGAGAGAAAGAGACAGACAGATGGCAAGAAAACAGAACAAGAAAGAGCGTTAGCCTTACAAAGGTTACTTAACCAAAAGATGATAAACACCCCTTTTTTGGAAAAATATCAGAAAAAAGTTTTAAAGTTAATGAGGTGTTCAGAATAGAAATTATTAAGTACATTTTAAAAAATATAGCTGTTCTATTATCTGATGCAAAAGATAGGCTTTTTGCAACAATCCTTAACTGCAAGATAAATTAATACACAAAAGCTCAATCAAATAAATACCCCATTGTCAAAGTAATATCAAAACCCTAGGGCATTTCCATAATATTCTCCTATATTAATATGCTTCTTTTAGCAGTACTTTTTGGTGGTGGTCAAGACAATATAAAAGGTTGAGCTTTGACTTGGGTTTCCATTAATTTTTATGTGTTACAAATTAAAAACAAAACATCTTTGGGGGAAATTTTTATTTTATTGAATGCAAATTTAATGTTTTAAAATAACTCTAATGATGTGCTATTATTTGCACACCAGTGATAATATTAAATCTGGCATTTCACATATATTATTCAATTACATATTTTATTTAGGATCTTTTTTCCTAAGGCATTAAATGGTCATTCTTTTTCATAGACTCTCATTAAAGCATAAGAAACTAAATTTTAGTCTGATTCCTGAATGGCATATAATCACTGTAACTTTTAATGGTTTTGACTTAGAATGAAAGGGTCATGTTAAGTATGTTATAACCCCCAGGCACTTAAAAATTAACAGCCTCATAAATACTTGACAGTGACAAAGCACCTATAAAACTGATGTAAATCTAATATAGATGGTCACCATTCTCAAATTTTCCTCTTGTATGGGTAGAATTACTCTTTTATTATTGCCATAATTTCAGATAATCTTTATACATATTTTATATTATAATAGATTATGATGTATTATGAACAAATATATCTAAACAGAAGTATACAATAGAAGCAATTTTTTTTTAATTTCTTTAAAAAATAATCAAACATTTAAATATCTATGGTCATACACTACCTCAAATAGAGCTAAATATTTTTTGGAAAAATTATTACTAGTATCCTTTTACCTTTAAAGATAATCAATCTTTGGGAAAAAATATCTGAAGAGTTTGTTGTTTAGTCTTAAAAGATGGCTACAGAATTTTACACAATAAAATTTGATTTTTGTTTACATATGCAGAGGTTTGTTAAAAGTCACAATTAAGTTAAGTGGTTACTGTTAGCTGAAAATTATAGGACTTTAGCTATTTCTTTTTTCTATCTTTTAAAACAAAACAGAATTGGTAGGAATGACAGTTTGCTAGCAGTTTCAAATATTTGATTTAGTTGAGATTCTCAATTAATGATCAATCTTATGAAACTAAGAGGGTCAATTAATAAATTTAAACTAAAAATATAGAAATTTAGAAAGATAGATTACATTTAATCTGTTTTTAATATAGATTGGAGACATTTAGAAGAAAAATTATTGTGTTGATATCCAAGTGAAATACAGTCTAACATATTTTGAAAGGATTTACTATTATGTAATTAACATTAATGCCCCAAAACTTAGTTCTATTTTTGATGAATAGAAACAATACCTTTACACTCATATTCTCATCAATTGAAGACCAGGAGTTGTGCCATGCATGGCACTTAAAATTAAACTTCTATTTATTTCAAGGCATATATTTTTAAAGTTCTGGTTAATATCATCACAGATTCTTAGATATAAGAAATTAATCAGAGCATACTGGTAACCAAAAGGAGAGGCGGGTGACAGAGGATGAGATGGTGAGAGAGCATCAGCAACTCAAAGAACGTGAGTTTGAGCAAACGCTGGGCGACAGTGAAGGACAGGGGAGGCTGGTATGCTGCAGCCCCTGTGGTTGCAAGTAGGCGGACACCACTTACTATCCAGTTTACCGCTCATTATGAAGGTCAATATTGCAACATGAAAGAGGAAGGAGTTAAGGAAGCTGGGGGGAAGGTAAAGTGCTGAAAGCCTTAGGGAAAGCAAAAAGATATCCTCAGCCAAACACCAGTTCATCAATACTGGGGGACTTTTAAACAAAACTTTCCTACTTCAAAGTGGTTAGTAACTCCCTTAAAGGACTATTCCCCCAGTTCCAGTGAGGCCACATACTTCCTTTACTTTCAAGTGCAAATGTTCATTATCTGGTTTGGACTGGATGTGGAGGAGGATCAGAGAAAACAGAAATTCCCTGCATCTCACAGGTTCCTTGAGGGCCTTCTCCACATATAAAGCAGGTCATCTAGCAGAACTCAGTTTATGAAAAGGAACTCAATTCCACCGTGGGATGACTCAGGGAAACACAGTTTTACTTTGAGATGAAAGATAGCTTTCTGAATTCTAATTCTGACTAGTCTGTTAAATATGTCATTCTATTTCCCTCCCTTCACATAACTGTATTTCCATGTAATTGTATTTGCCAGCCCTCTGCAACTCATTATATTGATAAACAACTGGGAAACACTTAATATATAAAGATAAAAATTGATTACCACAGATGAAGGCTCTTTTAATTTGGCCCAGATATTACCCACAATGTAGCTTTTTTAAGCTTTTTAAAAAGTAAAATATTTTTGAAACAACCAAGGTAAAGATCAAAAGAACAAATTAAAAAATTCATTAAAAAATATTCAGGCAAGAAAGAAGAGCAAAAGAAAAATAATATTAGCAGGATGACTATCAAAAACAAAATAAGATTGTATATTTAAACCTAGCCTATGGGCTTCTCGGTGGCTCAGACAGGAAAGAATTTACCTGCAATACAGGAGACTTGGGTTTGGTCCCTGGGTTGGGAAGATACTCTGGAGAAGGGAATGTCAATTTGCTCCAGTATTCTTGGCTAGAAATCCCATGGACAGAGGATCCTGGCAGGCTACAGTCCTGGGCTTGCAAAAAGGAGGACAAGACTGAGGAACTTTCACTTTCCACCAAAATTCATACAAAATATAAATGGAACAAATGCTCTAGATGAAAAAAGGAATACTGGATAGACAAAATAGCAAAAACAACAATATGCTGCTTAAAAGAAGCAGAGCTAAACACACCACAAAATTAAAAACTTTGCAATGAAATAGTGAAGAAAAATAAATCATGGAAATATACCAAAGAGGAGGCTGTGTAGCTTTATTAATAATAATCAAATAGAATTTCTGGGTCACTTCACGATGATATATTGTTCAATTTACTAATATAGCTTCATTATATAAACAGCAAATGTTGATATATTAAATTGTGAAAAGACAAATACACAATGATGTGAAGCCTTTCAATACATCATTTGCCACAATTGATAGATGAGATACTAAAATCAAATCATTAAGGCCATTGAAAAGTTGGTAACAAATTACAAACTTTACCTAATCTAAGTGAAAGTGAAAGTCACTCAGTTGTGTCCAACTCTTTGTGACCCCATGGACTATACAGTCCATGGAATTCTCCAGGCCAGAATACCGGAGCGGGAGACTTTCCCTTCTCTAGGGATCTTCCCAACCCAGGGATCAAACCCAGGTCTCCCACATTACAGGTAGATTCTTTACCAGCTGAACCATGAGGGAAGCCCAAGAATACTGGAGTGTGTAAAGGATCTAACCCAAGGGACATATATAAATGACATCTGCAAGAAGTCCAAAAATGCATTGTTTTTGCATATATGGAATCATTACCAAAACTGAACAGACCTTTGGCCAAAAAGCTTATCTCAATATCTTAAGAATTAAAATTATACAGGGAATGTTATCTGCACTGAAGTTAAAAGTCAATTAAAAAAAAAAAGAAGAAGAAGATATTGGACTTCCCTGGTGGTCTGGCGGTTGGGAATCTGCCTGCCAGTGAAGGTGACGTGGGTTTGATTTCTGGTCTGGGAGGATCCCACATGCCTTGGGGCAACCAAGCCTGTGAGGCACAGCTGCTGAAGCCCACAGGCCCTACAACCCAGGCTCTGCAACAAGAGAGACCACTGAAATGAGAAGCTTGCACACCATAACTAGAAAGTAGCCTCCACTCACTACATCTAGAGAAAGTCTCCTACAGCAACAAAGACCCAGCACAGCCAAAATTAAACAGGGAATTATTTAAATGGAAGAAAATAAAATAGTTAGCTAAAAAAAGTCAGCATCAAGGCACCTACTAAACACATACACTCATATTTTTAAATATGAACTACAACTTAACATGGATGAAACTTGTAATGGAAATTGAAAAGTATTCTAACTGATTAAAACAACTGATTAAAACTGATTAAAACATGGGCTCTATATATACATCACACCACAGTCACTTCACTCCAAATAGTGAATATTCTTAGCTAAGTGATGGGAGAAGTGGTCCCCCTACTCTCCTATCTATTAACAAGAGACCATGGAGAATGTCTCCCAAAAACACCCATTTCTCTTTTCTATACCATCTTAGTTTTTGGCAAATTTTCCCTCAAGTATCTTAGGCTACTGACCACTCCATTTAACATGCCCACAGGGCTTGGGACCAACTCTGTTCCACGCGTTTCCTACAGCATTTCATTCAGGCCACTGCCAACAAGACCTCAAGCTGCAGGATGAGGACATATGGCATCCTGGCCTTACCCATGATCTTCAGTCCCAAGAGACGATGCAGAGACACCCAGGTGGGTGCTGTGCGCCCAGTCAGTCTGCGTCGCGTCTGAGAAAGCCCAGACTCAGAGACCCTCCACCTTCAACAGGCTGGGGGCACACTTGCACAAGCTCTGCTTAGGAAGGGGTCATTATTTTCATGATCCTGGACAGCAAATTCTACTCGCTGCCCAAGCAGAAGATGCTGGCTCCATCGTGCAGTTCTGTTCACCACCCAGAAGTCCTTAAGAAGATATTTCAGAACAAAATCATCAGGCTGTCTGCCAAGATGTACAGACATATGAGAGACAGGTCTATTGCTTTTTTTTTTTTTTAATTAGAAGATAATTGCTTTACGATATTGTGTTAGTTGTTGCCATACATCAACATGAATCAGCCATAGGTGTATACATGTCCCCAGTGACTGCTGAGCCTCCCTCCTACCTCCCACCCCACCCTGGTCCTCGAGTTATCAGAGAGCACCAGATTTGAGCTCCCTGAGTCATACGGCAAATTCCCACTGGCTGTCTATTTTACATATGGGAATGTATATGTTTCAGTGCTACTCTATCAATTTGACCTCCGTCTCATCCCCCACTGTGTCTGCAAGTCTGTTCTCTACATCTGTCTCCTCACTGCTGCCCTGAAGAGAGGTTCACTGATACTATCTGCCAAGAAGTTGTACAGGCAGGTGAGAGCTATGGAGATGTGTCTCTTAACATTAGCAAGGTGGCTAGATTGAGATTCATACACAAAAAGCAACAGAATGTTTCATTAAAAAAAAAAAAAAAAACCTGCTCAAACATATTTCCATTAAAATGACCATTGGCATGCACCTAAAACAAATATGTAATAATGACCAACAGCGTGGGGCTCGATGAAAGTTCCTTGCGGCCGCTGCCCATTGAAACTATTAAGGTAAGTAAGAGTGTATATACTTGTATATTGAGGGGCAGGAAGGTTTATTGTCGAGAGTATAAACTATGGGGCAAGATCAGAGTCGTCAGTTGTTTGTGCATATGTTACAGATAATGTTGAAGGATCGGGGAATACAAGTTACTAAATAAAAATTGCAGACTTTTCTCAGTTTTGTTGAGGAAGTATGTCCCTGGTTTCCGGAGGAAGGGACTATGAGTTTAGAGATACGGAAAAAGATAGGGAAACAGATTCAAACATATTATACTCTCCACGGACCTAATAAGGTTCCTGTGGAAACATTTTCATTATGGTCTTTAATAAGAGACTGCCTTGATTTTGAACATGAGGAAGGGAGTAAATTAAAACACATGCTCCCACCCGAAAATCTAATTTATGCTACTCCCAAAGTTTATGCTACTCCTGAAGGGAAAGGACCCACAACCTTTGAATTAGATTCTGCCAAACCTTTGAAGGAAAACGAGGGAATGTTGACTCCAGAGGATGAGGAAAGTTTAGAGGAACAGGCAGCTGCTTACCATAAGGAAGATCATTGGGAATTACTTGTAACTGACGATTCGAATGTGCAGGCAGCAGCTGCCCCTCCGATAAAGAGTCTGGAGGCACTCATACAGCAATTATTAATAACAATAAAGGAAGAAATAAAAAGGGAAGGTAGGGATGAAGGTGCTGGTGCAATCCCTACTGCGCCTCCTGCTTATGCACCCTCAATTATTGCTGGGTTAGATCCTCCGCCTATTTCCAAACCTGAAAAATCGTTAGCTATAGCTCATGAATCACACAGTTTGTCCCCCTTGCAAAAAGCTATGCAACAGACCCAAAGAGCTAGAGAAACTGTTCAGGGATTCTCCGCTGCTTTCCCGGTATTCGAGCATGAAAACCAACGGTATTATGAAGCTTTACCTTTCAAACAACTAAAAGAATTAAAAATTGCCTGTGCACAATAGGGCCCCACGTTGGGCGCCACTTGCCAGACCAGCTAGAAGATTTCAGCGAGCAACACGACGCGTTCCTTTAGGCTAAGAAATAAAGAAACAGAACAGATGGGGTCGAGAGGATCACTGCAGTCAGCAATGATTCTTTATTTCTCAGGGTTACATTTATACTAAACCAAGAAGAGAATCTTAAGAAGAGAAAATATTTTTCCATAAACATCACTTTGAGATAACAATCACCAGAACTCTCTGATAACACCAAAGGCATCCCGTTTATCTTAAGGGTGGTCATGAAAGGCTTATCCATCTGCATCATGTGTGCATTCAAGGCTTACAAATGTTCTTTAAGATTAACTTAGATAATAAATTCCAGAGAGGGGTGGCGGAACAGAGAGCTATGTCCGCGAAAAGACCCTTGAGGATCAAGGCAGCTCCCAGAGCCAGCCTTTTGGTTCAGGCTGCTCCCCACAAGATTCATACACAAAAAGCAACAGAATGTTTCATTAAAAAAAAAAAAAAAAAAAAAAAAAACTGCTCAAACATATTTCCATAAAATGATCATTGGCATGCACCTAAAACAAATATGTAATAATTAAGACGGTTTGAATCTCACAGTGAGATACAAATATATCAGTGGCATAGAATTATCAATCCTGCAAATTAACAGGAATACAAGCCAAAAGTCACTCAGTGCACCAGGCTCCTCTGTTCACGGGATTCTCCAGGCAAGATACTGGAGTGGGTTGCCATTCCCTTCTCCAGGGGATCTTCCTGACCTAGGGATTGAACCCAGGTCTCACGCACTGCAGACAGATTCTTTACCATCTTAGCCGCCAGGAAAGCCCAAAGATAGAAGTGGGCTGCCCAGGTGGTGCTAGTGGTAAAGAACTCACCTGCCAATGCAGGAGACATAAGAGACATGGGTTTGATCCCTGGGTTGGAAAGATTCCCTGAAGGAGGGAATGGCAGCCCACTCCAGGATTCTTGCTTGGAGAATCTCATGAACAGAGGAGCCTGGAGGGCTACAGTTCATGGGGTCACAAAGTATCAGGCATGGCTGAAGGAACTTAGCATGCACTTAAAATAGAAGTATCTTTACAAATAAAAATAATAATCAAAAACTACACTAGGTGGATTAGGCATATCATATTAACCTTCACACTGGATATGATGAACATTAAGCCCACACACAAACAGGCCTGAACAGTGTAAACATAAAATTTATTTATTAGGTAACACACCTGCACAGAAATATAGCACAGAACACACAGTTGCCCAGAGATCTATAGTTAGGTGAGGACTCTCCAACTGGGGTCCATGGAAAGAGATCATTTCATCACAAATGCTTACAGCACGCCCAAAGAAGCTTAGCCGCAGAACACTACACAGCTCTGTGGGCAAGGGGAGAAGAGCTGGTCTGCGTGCCCCTGTGGTCGCAGGAAATTTCTTCTGACAAAGGCTATACTAGAAATCCAGAAGGCTGCAGAATGCTGTCTGTGGAAGGGCATCATAGAAGTAAACTCAAGTTGTTATTGGTAAATATTGTGTGTAGCGAGTATCACCCCAGCACCGAGCAGCCTAGTATTAAGACATTTATCATCCTACAGTTTCAGTAGGTCAGGAACCAGGCTGTGCATTAGTTAGCGTCTCTGCTTCAGGGAAGTCACCTCAAGCAAGGCTCAGCTGGGGAAGGCTGACTTCTGGATGGGCTCACTGGTTCACCTGGCTACAGAAGGACGCAGGTGCTCGCAGGTTGCAGCTACCTGAAGATGTCCACAGGATGACCCAACAAAGCATCTCCCTCTTTAGAGTGAGGAAGGATGGGCTGGACCACACAGACTATGAAGTCAAGGGGAAAGGGAGAGGGGAGCAAAGATTATGCTCAGATCCTTTTTCTCACTGGGGTGAAGTTTCATCCCCAAAGGACTAACTTGCTCCTAATGCCAAGAGACTCAGTTAGTGCATCAGCAACTTCTCAGACATCAAGTTGAGTTTTTCAATCAAATCTGAAAGTTGGGGCATGCCACAAAGTCCCTCAGTCGTGTCCAACTCTTTGCAACCCCATGGACTATATAGTCCACAGAATTCTCCAGGCCAGAATACTGGAGTGGGTAGCCGTTCCCTTCTCCAAGGGATCTTCCCAACCCAGGGATCGACTCAGGTCTCCCACATTGCAGGAAGATTCTTTACCAGCAGAGCCAGCAGAGGGGATCTTCCCAACCCAGGGATTTAACTCAGGTCTCCCACATTGCAGGAAGATTCTTTACCAGCAGAGCCAGCAGGGAAGCCCAGGTACCACTGAATGTTACTCAGCCATTAAAAATAATGAAACAATGCCATCTGCACCAACAAGGATGAACCTGGAGATTGTCATAATTTAGTAAGTAAGTCAGAGAAATAGAAATATTGTATCATATTTCTTATATGCAAAATCTCAAAAATAATACAAGTAAGCTTATTTAAAAACAGAAATAAAGTCACTGATGTAGAAAACAAGTTTATGGTTACCAATGGGGAAAAGAGGGGAGGGATAAATTAAGAGGTTGAGATTGATATGTACACACTTCTGTATATAAAATAGATAATTAAAGAGGACCTACTGTATACCACAAAAAACTCTACTCAATACTCTGTAACAGCCTATATGGGAAAAGAATCTAAAAAAGAGTGGATATATGTATATGTATAACTGACTCACTTTGCTGGACAGCAGAAATACACAACATTGTAGATAGTTCTTTTCAAACAGAAATTAATTTTAAAAAAGGCATGCCAAACAAGGAGAAGGAAAGAGCAAACAAACAAAAACAACCAAAGGAGGGGAAAGTAGAAAAAAAAAAAAAAAAGAGGGAAAGAGCAGAGGGCATTCTGAAGAGTCACACAAACTGTGTCTAAACACTTACTTGCAGTATCGTACTGAACATTGTGTAATCCCCACACAGGCATTCAGACGTCTGTACAAAGTAGAAAACAAGTTATATACTCCTGTATACAAAACTCATAAAATGCACAGTCAGAAAACGGTATCATGGTTTCATTTGGTTTACTTTGTCACTTCTGGCTCTGACAAAGATAGAAGTTGACTGCCCATTAAATCTATAATGGAATATGGGATTGGCCTTAAAAATGGGATGGGATGGGGAGGGAGGTGGGTGGGGGGTTCAGGATGGGGAACACATGTACACCCATGGCTGATTCATGTCAATGTATGGCAAAAATCACTACAATATTGTAGAGTAATTAGCCTCCAATTAAAAGAAATAAACAAATTTTTAAAAATCATAATGGTTTCTAAAGCTGCATTATGGTAATGTAAATAAACATTATGCAAGACAGCTGCCAGCTCTGCGCAACAGCTGCTTTATGAAATCAAATGTCTTCATCTCTGATGAGAAGAATAAGTGCCCAGAAATGACAACTAAGTTGGCCTGAGGATAGGATGCTGCAGCCACACGTCCCATGTTTAAAATGTAAGCATCATTAATGACATCGAAAAGTGTGTTAATATTCCTATCCTGTGTGATTGTGACCCAAGCTCACACCACTTCAAGTGAAATGAGTACTATGAAAAGGAAAGTAAGAAATGGACACTGAAAAAAAAAAAAAAAAAAAGCCAGCTCAAGCATGAAGGCCCTTGATTCTACTGGGGTGACCTAACCCTCTCTTCCTGCTGCACAAGGGAAGCATTAATGCTTCATCTCTCAAGTGTCTGTGGGCATCAGTGGGACCAGAGATATTAGTCCACGGCTGTTGAAAGAAAGTGGGAAAATGATGAAAGCCTGGAGGGTGTTGAACTCTCTCTCATCTCCCATTTGAATGCTCCCATTCTCCTCAACACAATGGTCATCTCATCTTCACCCTGCAAAGCTTCTCAGTGAACGACAGAAATTTGCTGCTGCAGTAAATTAAAGCTAAGACTGGATGTGAATATTGCAGAAGTCAAATACACATATTCATGTTCCAAATAACTGTGTTTCTTTGGTTCTTATGCACATTAAGTGTTGTATAGTTAATATTTGTTGTGGCATAATTTCCAACAGGTATACAGACAGAGTCATGTATTTACACTTCATCCAGAAGCCATGCAAAGATTAAAAAATTACCAGTAAATATACCAGAGGGAACAAGAATTACAAAGCATATTTAAAATCAGGAGATTTTTCTTGTACCATAAGTGCAATTCTAAAAAGTACCATCTGCTTTGCCTGATACACTCAGGTGAATGAGAAGATTCACATGGTTAGTCTTTCTAATGTTCAGGGTTATGATTAAAACAAATTTTCTTATTTAAAAGAAGATTTGAGCTTGGATAATTATAGGCTCTTGATGTCATAAATGTTATTTCTCTTTCAGTTTCTTTACTTCTCTTCTATTTTCTATGTTTCTTTGCTCAAGTTAATTAATGGAATTCTTTTTTCAAGAGAAAACATGCTATTATTGAGAAATACCTGCATGCTTGCTAAGTTTCATTCATGTCTGACTCTTTGTGAATCCATGGGCTGTAGTCCATCAGGATCCTCTGTCCATGGGATTCTCTGGGCAAGAATACTGGAGTGGGTTGCCATTTCCTCCTCTAGGAGATCTTTCTGACCCAGGGATCGACCTCGTGTCTCCTGCAGTTTCTGCATTACAAGTGATTCTTCCGTGCTGAGCCATCAGGGAAGCCTCATGTTATATTTGACATAAACATGATGTGGGTTTAAGGTGTACAATGTGTTGATTTGATAAATTTGTGTATTGCAATATGATTACCACCTTAGCATTTTCTAGCACCAATATTTCACATAATTATCACTGTTAGTGGGAAACTGTACAAACTAGTTTCTTAGTAACTTTGCTGCCTTTAATAGAGTATCATTGACTATAATCACTCTGCTGTGCAATAGATTACCAAAGCTTATTCATCTTCTAGTTGAGAGTTAGTACTCTTTAACAATATCTTCCCAATTCTCCCATTCCCAGTCCCTGGTAACCACCACTGTGCTCTTGGTTACTGAGTTTGCCTTTTCTAGATTTCACATATAAGTGGTATCATAAAGTATTTTTCTTTCACATTTTGATTTATCCCACTTAGCATAATATTCTCAAGTTCCATCCATGTTGTTGTAAATGACAGGATGTCCTTTCTTATGGTTGAATAATAGCCCACTGTGTGTGTGTGTGTGTGTGTGTGTGTGGCATTTTCTTTCCCCATTCATCCACTGATGGACACTTAGGCTTTTTTTCCCAAATCTTAGTTATTATGAATAATGCTGCAATGACATGGAAGTGCAGACATCTTTCCAATATCCTGCTTTTTTGTTGTTGTTGTTTGGAAATATACCAGAAGAGAGATTGTTAGATCATATGGTAATTCTATCTTTAACTTTTTGAAGAAATTCCATACTGTTTTCTGTAATTGCTGAATCTATTAGCATTTCCACCAATGGTGCACAAGGGAGCCCTTTTCTCCAAACCCTTGCCAACCATTGTTATCTCCTAGCAGAAAATGTAGGAAACAAGCTTGTTGGCATAAGTTTTGGGAATGACTTTCTGATATAACACCAAAAGCACAAGCCACAAAAGCAAAGATAAGAAAATGAAATTTCATCAAAGTAAGCAAACAAAAACTCCCACACCAAAAGAGATGATCAACAAAAAGTCAACCTACATAATAGGAGAAGATACCTGTAAACCACATACAAGATAAGGATTTAATATCCAAAATATATAAAGAGTTCATACAATTCAAAACCACAGCCCAAACAATCCAACTGAAAATAAACACACCACAAGGAAGTTAATAGATGCTTTTCTAGATAAGACATCCAAATGGTCAAACAGTACATGAAAAAATGTTCAACATCACTAATCATCATGGACATGCAGACCAAATCCACAACAAGATAGCAACTCACATTTGTCTGAATAGTTTCATCAGGGAAATATGTTTTAATGTGAATGTATTTTTAAAGGGATTGTTTAATCAAATATAAGAATTTTAAAATCTAGCTTAGAAACTTTTCAGATCATTATTCATATCTACAGTTTTCCTAGTTAAAATATCCCTTTTGATTTAATATTTGGAGAAAGTAATTTGTAGGAGAGTGTCTGCCTATGAATTATCACCTATGTATGTGAAAATACAGGTTTCATCTGAGAGGGATTTGTCTAAAGCAGTAATAGAACCATTTTGTAAGTTTGCCTTAAATATGTTAACATGTGGGACTTTCCTGGTGGTTCAGTGGTTAAGATTCCATGTTCCCAATGCAGAGGGCATGAGTTTGATCCCTGGTCATTGGAACTAAGATCCCAAATGCCACAAAGCCTGACCAAAAAAAGCCATATTAAGACAATAAAGGTACTCAGAATCAAACTTACATATATATGTGTGTGTGTGTTAACAAGCAAAACTGCCATTTTCCTTAAGCACATAAGTCTTTGCAACTACAAAATCAGCATTTATAGTCTAAATTTCATAGTAGACTCAGAAAATTTATATAAATTCCCAAATGGCTTCTAACCAAAACCAAAGTGATTCTGTTACAAGCTAATGGGATTTTCAAATATAATCTCTGTCAGATGTTGAGTGTTCCAAGAAACCTGAATACATTAAAGGGCTCAAGTTTAACAATACACATTAGAAGAATTTAATTCTCTCAGCCCAAATGAACTAATTCAATAAAATGGAAGCAAAGGTAACAAAACACATCCCATTGATTCCACTTCAATTCACTTTATGATTTTATTGTTACTTACTAATGTTATTAGGAAAAATGATTAATGGCAGGTCATCTTATTTTCTCCATTTTATAAATAAGAAATTGGAAGTTTACTTGTTCAATCTTTGGAGGTTTACTTATTCAATCTTATAGAGCCAGCAAGTGGTGAAGGCTGGATTTAAATCAAAGCAACCAGATGCTAGAGTCCCTCAGTTAATGCCTATCCTACAATGACCCCAGGCAGCACATGCTGTGTGTAAAGCACAGAGGCACAGCTCTTTTCACTTTTTTTCAGTGCTCCTAATGTAGTAATTAAGATCTTGGTAATGCATACTTATTATAAAATCACAAACCTCACTTCTAGGCCCAATCTGGTTCTGTGTGTGTATGTGCTCAGTTGTGTCTGACTCTTTGGACCCTATGAACTATATATAACCTGCCGGACTCCTCTGTCCATGGGATTTCCAAGGCAAGAATACATGTCATGGCTGGATGGCATCACCAACATGAAGGACATGAGTTTGAGTAAGCTCCGGGAGTTTGTGATGGACACGGAGGCCTGGCATGCTGTGATTCATGGGGTTGCAAAGAGTCAGACATGACTGAGTGACTGAACTGAACTGAACTGAAGGTGAATTTAACAAAAAGATTATTAATTACAAACATGGGATAGGGCAGTGTGCTGCAGCCATACAAATGGGGAGCAGTCACTGGCCCCAGGCCTGAGGAATGCAGTGCAGCAAACACAAACCTCAGCTTGGGTGAGGGAACAGCTGAGTGCAGAGAGGTGCCTGCCTTGGTCTGTGGCTTCACGTCCAGCACTGAAATCACCTGGGGACACCCTGGAGGGTGTAAAGGGGAATCAATGCCACAACCTCACTCTCACCGTTTCCTCTGATCTTCCAGGTAGCTCTTGCCTTTAAATAAGGGATAAAGTTCATGGGTCCACCCTGGCCCAAATTTGGCAGGACACAGGAGAGGGTTGCTGGGGGTGGGAGGTGGGTAGGGATAGGAGATAAGCCAGCTGGAACAAAAGGGATCTACATAATGCAGAGGGTTTGCAATAGCTAACACAAAGGATACTCTCTTCCGCAATGGAGGTACCATGTCATGCTGATCAGACTTGTCATGCTTAAAAAGTCTACAAACAGTAAATGCTGAAGGGGGTATGGAGAAAATGGAACTCTCTTATACTGTTAATGGGAATGTAAATTGGTTCAGTCACTATGGAAAATGATATGGAAGTTTCTCAGAAAACTTAAAATAGAGTGAATATCTGATCCAGCAATCCCACTCCTGGGCATATACTCAGACAAATCATAATTCAAAAAGATACATGTACCAGTATGTTCATAGCAACACTATTTACAATAGCCAACATATGGAAACAATATAATGTTCATCAGCAGAGGAATGGATAAAGATGTGGTATATGCAAAATGGAGTACTATTCAGTCATATAAATGAATGAAATAATGACACCTGCAGCAACATGGATGGGTCTAGACATTATAATCAGTGAAATAAGTCAGAGAAAGATAAATATCATATGGTATCACTTACATGTTGAATCTAAAATATGGCACAAATGAACTTACGTACAAAATAGAAATAGGCTCAAAGACATAGGCAACAGACTTGTGGTTGCCAAGGGGAGTCATGGTAAGGGAGCGAAGGGCTGGGAGTTTGGGCTTAGCAGGTGCAAGCTATATTATGTAGGATGATAAGCCACAGCTCCTACTGTATAGCACAGGGAACTATATTCAACAACCGGTGATAAACTATAAGGGAAAAGGATATTAAATATACACATGACTATAACTGAGCCACTGTGCTGTGCAGCAGAGATTGTCAGTCCATTGTAAACCAACTATAGCTTCAATAAAAAATAAAATAAAAATTTAAAGCTATTTCAGTCCTATAACAAACATACACGCTTATATTGATAAATCCAGAATTAACTTATAATCACAAATAATTAGACTTGAATTTCCCATTAAGAGAGTATGAACCCACATTTATAGGTTTTATCATTCATTTTAAGTATTATGGTTAACAGGAGAATAGTAATTATAATTTATTTAAGTGGAACTTCAAAGCTGTTACAGTACCACAGTAAGAGATCTGAAGAGGAAAAAGTCAACATTTTTTTTACTAAAGAAGGATAAATCCAGGCTCCTTTTATAATGTTAATCAAGTACAATTAAATTTAATATTAACACAGTAATAGTCTGTGTTATTTTTTATTTTAAACATTATCATGTATATAAATTGCAGTAATTAAAACCCCCGTGAGAGATAGTCCGCATTAATTTAATTAGTGTTTGTTTAAAATATAATTAGAGCTTGTTAGTAACAACAGGTAACTTCTAATGAATGGGTAGAATACACTGCTCTAATTGTTATACAAGTATCGTTTCATTCAGCGTTCACAGCAACCCATGAAAGGACTGAGGGTTTAGGGTTAGAGACGTGAACAATTATACACAGGATGGATAAACAACAGGTCCTTCTTTTTAGTGACTAACAGGGCCCATGAACAAAGACACAGACACCTACAGAAGAGAGCTCCACTAGAGGAGAGGTGAACTCATGGAGGGACCCTGAACCCATCATCTGAGATCAACCCCCCCACAGCAATCATGCACCAATACTCAGGACACACTGGCTGCCCTCATGGAGTGACTTCCTAGACAAGGTACAAAACACTGCAGACAAAAACAAAAGGTAAACACCAGGTACACTCAGAACCCTGACACCTGTCACAAGTAGGAAGTGCCTCACCTTCAGAAAATAACAGGGGCAAATACCCTGCTATTTGTATGACTTTTAAATCCAATTTCAAGCAAAGCTTACCTTTTAAAACTCAGCTGGCAACCCCTCATCACTATGGCTTCATGGTGTTCCTTTCTAGGGTCTCTGTGAACGTGTCTGCATATTGTTGTTCAGTAGCTAAGTCATGTCAAACTGTTTGTGCTCCTGTGGACTGTAACATTCCAGGCTCCCCATCCTTCACTATGCCCCAGAGTTTGCTCAAACTCATGTCCAGTGAGTCGGTGATGTCATCCAACCATCTTGTTCTCTGTCGCCCCCTTCTCCTCCTGCCTTCAGTCTTTTCCATCATCAGAGTCTTTTCCAATGAGTCTACTCTTACCATCAGGTGACCAAAGTATTGGAGCTTCAGTTTCAGCATCAGTCTTTCTAATGTATATTCAGGGTTGATTTCCTTTAAGATTGACTAGTTTGATCTGCTTGCAGTCCAAGGGACTCTTAAGAGTCTTCTCCAGCACCACTTTTTGAAAGCATCTATTCTTTGGCATTCAGCCTTCTTTATGGTCCAGCTCTCCCATCTGTACATAACTACTGGAAAAACCATAGCTTTGACTATATGGACCTTTATGTCACACAGCCCCGCCATCAAATCTGCTATTCTTGGTGAAGGATATGTTGATATCCTTGACTTGAATTGAAATCATTGATTCTCTCTCTGTGCACTGGGGCAGTGCCTGACATTCTCTTTCTAGAACAGTAAGAATGCTACAGATAGTACTTAGTACCTAGAACTTCTCTAGGGGTTCAGTGATTAAGAATTCATCTTCCAATACAGGAGGTAAGGGTTGAATTCCTGCTTGGGGAGTTAAGATCCCACACGTCTCATGAACAACAACAACAACAAAAAATAAGTAACAGAAACAATTTTATGACAAATTCAGTAAAACATTTTTTAATGGTTCACATCAAAAAAACTTCTTAGATATCTGTGTCAGGGACCCAGTGACAAAGTTGACCATCTTCCTAGAGCTGGTATTGTGAAACCATAAGTTCTTGGATCACGTCTGCCTGCTGGCTATTTTTGTAAATACAGTTGTGTTGAGACACAGTCTAACACATTTATTGACATTTTCTTTGACTTTTCTTTTTTCATTCTGCAACAGTTTGGTAGTTGCAACATGGACCATAGGGTCCACAAAGCCAAATATATTTTCCTATTGACCTTTTAGAGAAAAGTTTGCTGACTACTGTTTTAGAGTAGAACAAAGAGGAAAACAGTCCTATATTTCGCTTCGTTCTGACACTGGTGAATCTGTTATAAACTTTTGTGACTGCAAAGTAAATTACATAAAACTGCATCCAGTTTGCCTGGACAACTATGGATCCAAACCCTTAGTTTTTGTGTCAACTTATCTATAATCATTTAGATGATAATAATCTTCAAAAAATAAAAAATAATAATTATACTTCAATATCATTATACATAAATCACACTCAAAGAGATTAAGTCACTCACAAGTTATTCACTCTTTCAGATATATGACTGGCAAATTGTATGCCAGTGTTTATTTTTATTCTAAAATATCTGGTCCATGGAAATAATGAAAAGAAAATCATTATTCTTTCAGAGATCTTTTAAAATCAATGCATACTTTGCACCTGACTAAATTTAACAATGGCAACAACAAATACTTGACTGTTTTTGATATTTAAAACATAGTATGGTGAGATTCACAAGCAAATTAAAGTCTTAACTAGTGGGAATATTGACTTAGTGTTGAAATAATCCTTATAAACTATTCATTTTCATTACAGGTTTAGATATATGTTTACAATTTGTACAGACTCCATCCATATGCTTGTGGTTGTAATAAACATAAAAAAAACACATAAACACCCATTCACATGTTTCCAAATAAATTTGCAGTGACTGAAAATTAAATAAATATAATTATATAGAGGTTAACCAACTCTAGACATTTTATAATTTTGTGTGGTGTGTACTATGTGCTCAGTTGTGTCTGACTCTTTGAGACCCTGTGGACTGTAGCCCAGCAGGCTCCTCTGTCCACAGGATTCTCCAGGCAAGAATACTGGAGTGGGTTGCCAAGCCCTACTCCAGGGGATCTTTCTGACCCAGGGGTCAAACCCGCATCTCTTGTGTCTCCTGCATTGCAAGCAGATTCTTTACCTAATGAGCAACTTGGGAAGCCCATATATTATATGAGTATGCATTATAAACTTGCTATATATATATATATATATATACATATTTATACATATATATACATATAAATATACACATATGCATATACTTGCTATATATATATACACATATTTATACATATACATACATATACACACACATATATACATATATATGTACATATATACATATGTATACATATAAACACATACTTGCTATATATACATATTTATACATATACATATATATACATATATATACACATATATATACATGTATACATATAAATATATACAATTTATTGATTAAACGACTTATATCAGTTAGTAGAAATGCAGGTCTGCCTTAGAAAATGCCAACATTTCACCACGTCAAGACATAGTTCAAAGAAAAGAATTAAATGAAGAACAGAGAAGCAATAAGTGAATTGATCATTTTATTTCATGAATCATAGTCATCAGACTGAAACTGCATTCATGTAATAGAGATTGCTGTATCTGTATTTTTGATACTATAGCAAATCTCTTGACAAATGGTACTTTTAAAAAAATGGAATCTCAAATTGAATCAACAACATTTCTGTACTCTGTTCCATTAAAATCCATTGGTAATTTTTGCTTGTGAAAAACTCTTATGGTATGTATGGTTTTCTGACATAATACATTGGTCATTTGGAAAACATTGGTTTGGTGTGTTCTTCATATCTTCCAAACATTAACTGTCATTATCCAATATCAAAACATCACATCTTTAAATATAACCATTCTTCCCATCAGAAAAGCGTTAGCTACAGATAGTTAGAAAAGTGTTAGTCACAGTGGCAGATACAATTTTTACAAAATCTGATTTCCTTTTAAAGCTCAAATTCTCTCCCTGGAAACAAATACTGTCAAGTGTTTATCTTGACATGATAGGCTAACTTAACTCATTTCCAAGAAAATGTATGCCATACACCCAAATCAGAAACATTACAGCTTGCCACTCTCTGAGTACACTGTGTGCTGTGAAAACAGCAGCTGTGTTCGTTCACAACTCAGACAGTCGCACAAGTACTTTTCTTGAGAAAAGAACTGCGTTTCATCAAGAAAAATCCTATAGGCTTACTTCCTCTTTCAGCATACAGAACTTTAATGGTACATATACCTGAGGTCAAGATTTAATAAAATGTAATTTGAATAGACACATTGTGTACGTTTTCCAGCAAAACTGGTATTATTTTACTATGAGTATAGGGTGTTCAAAAATACAACTTGTAAAAAAAAAAAATGACTCACTGCTTTGATTCATGCTAAGGAGTTATTGCTTTTGCACCATTGTACAAAGGTAAAGGCAATGAACGAAGCAAATAACATCTTAATTTTGCCATGAAAATAGTTTTGACATCATGAATCTGTTTTGTGGGAGGATCCTCAGGGTCCCGCAGAAGCGCTTTGAGGACAACTGCCTAACAGGACTTAAAGTTCTAAGTATATTCCATTCAGATCAATAAATATTATGTGGCATGCATATATGGACTATTTGACTGCTTTGAAAAATAAAATGCAGATGCATTTGAAAGTGTAACCTGATTACAAGGTCGCTATGGTGGCTCAGTAGTAAAGCATCTGCCTGCCAATGCAGGAGACACAGGTTCAAACTCTGAGTCTGGGAAGATCCCCTGGAGAAGGAAATGGCAACCCACTCCAGTATTCTTGCCTGGAAAATCCCATAGACAAAGAAGCCTGATGAGCTACAGTCCATGAGGTCAAAAACAGTCAGATGCAATTTAATGTCTGAACAACAACACAAAATCTATGCTATGTTTTTAAATTAACAGATATAAAATTTTAAAATACTGTCATGTAGTACACTGTGGCATTCATTTTAACTGGTCCAAATTGTTCACTTTATCAGAACTAGGGAATATTCCCTAGTTTGACATAGTCCTTAGTTCTAGAAAAAAATGTTCAAAATATCCAGAACTAGGGAATCTGTTGCTTGCAACAATGCTTTCAAACTTGCTTCTCAAGGTGGGTTCCACACACCAAAAGCATTGGCATCATTTAGGTTCAAAATTGGGAGTTTCAGGCTCTACTTCAGGGCTATGGATCAGATGATATGTTTTACCCACATACCCAGGTGATTCACGTGGGCTTTTGACTTTGAGAAGCCTATGGTTAGCTACTTTGTGATAGAGAGAAAAAAAGTGGTTAAACGTCCTCCAGTTCAACGATTACTCCACCCGTTCACTGAACCATCTAGTCTGAATAAGTATCCTATGGCCCTATTATGCTAAGGGTACTGTGATTGACATTAAACATATGACAAAGAACCCCTAAAACATGTAGCCTTTGTCCTTAAGGGGAAATGACAAGAAAACAATAGAAAAGTTCTTTCCTCTTCTACATGTACTTAGTTACTCAGTCATGTCTAACTCTTTGTGAGCCCATGGACTGTAGCCTACCAGGCTGCTCTGTCCATGGGATTTCCCAGGAAAGAATATTGGAATGGGTTACCATTTGCTACTCCAAAGTGTCTTCCCAACCCAGGAATTGAACTCTGCATCCACTGTGTCTCCTGCATTGCAGGCAGATTCCTTCTCACTGAGCAATCTGGATTTCCTAGGCAAGAATACTGGAGTGGGTTGCCATTTCCTATTCCAGGGGATCTTCGTGACCCAGGGATCAAATACTTGTCTCCTGTTTGGCAGGCTGGTTCTTTACCCATCTGGGAAGCAGAGAAAGTAGAAGATAAAGCAAGCTCAAAGAGTGAAACTGAAACAAAATTCTTAAACCTCTAGGGTAGGAAACAGGGGTCCCCTCTGCTTGTCAGCTGTTCCCTAAGAGTGGAAATTTATTGAACCCTGTGGCTGCTATTGGGTTACTAGAACTACTGGTATCAATGAAATGTTTGATCTGGGAAGACAAGGAGCATGGTTTTAAATTCAAGAGACCTGACTCCATGACTGATGAAGAGTTTTCCTGTATTTCCTTTCACTGCATTTTTTTTTTTTTTTTTAGTAAACTCTTATTATCTGCATCTCTGTGTCCCTTGCATCTTAAGAGCTCCAAGCTAAAATAAAATAGTCAGGAAGAGCCAGTTCAGTCTATACTGTGCAAAATTGGAAGAAAGCCAGGATCCTAAACTGGAGCTGCCCTATTCCTCCTTGTTTCCTTCATAGCGCAGTAAAAGCAGTCTTACAAGGAAAGGAGGGGAGGCCTGCCTGCTATTCCCTTTGAGAACAAAACCACAATCACTTTAATAGCAGGAGAGATGCACTTTTAATTAAGTTCAGCCTGTTCACACAGAATTCCACTAGACAACAACTTAACCCAACTCAGGTGACCATCTGTCCTTACTCTGCAAACAATGGTACTCAAATTTACTGGGGACTTCCCAGGTGGCTTCAGTGGGTAAAGATAGTGTCTGCAATGCAGAGTGGCTAGGACATGTCCGACTCTTTTGTGACCCCATGGACCGTAGCCTGCCAGGCTCTTCTGTCTATGGAATTTCCCAGGCAAGAATACTGGGATGGGTTGCCGTTTCCTTCTCCAGGTGATATTTCCAGCTCAGGGATTGAACCTGCATCTCCTGCACTGGCAGGTGGATACTCTACCACTGATCCACCAGGGAAGCCCACTGATCCTTACAGCCTCCTTGTAATAAGGGTAAAGAGACACAGACTCCCATCTTTTGAGTTTATCTTTTCATTTTGTATCATTTTACTTTGAGGGGTGTGAGTAAAAGAGGTCTCTGTTTAAGCTTCAGTAAGTACTGGTTGTCTTATTTGCAGTAAAGTTTATTTATTTTATTTTTTACAATATTTTCTTGGTTTCTGCCATAGAGCAACTCGAATCAGCCATACTGTACATACATCCCTTCCCTCTTGAGCCTCTGTCCCTTTCACCCATCCATCCCCTCCAGGTCAGGAGTGCAGTTGATTTACAATGTTGTGATAGTTTCACAGGTGTGGAGCAAAGTGGTTCAGTTATACATACATGGATCTATTCTTAGCTACTCAAGAGATTTTGGTTTTCTGGGTCTGAAATCGGTTCAGGAATCTTCACTTTAGTAAACCTCCAAAAGTATGATGTCATAACTGATCTAAGAGATATTGTATTAGAACATCATAGTGAGTTATGTCAGGTTTGTCTTTATCAAAATAAGAAGAGAAGCTAAGGTTTGAAGTATGGTATGTGGAAAACATATATCCTCAAGAAGATGATTTGCCATGTTCTGGCTAGTAACAGGAAAGGTAATTATAGCTTAGCACTCTTCTAAATAATTTCCTGCTTTTTAACAAACATATGGACGCAATATGCCATTAAGCAACTTGCTAGCTAGGAGCATTTCAACTCCGTTTGGAAGAAGCATGCTCAGCTTCACTGCACTACCGAGCAGAACTGGTGTCTTCAGGTTATGCCAAGCTGCTAGTGCTAGCTGCCAGCAAATGTGTTACTTTCTGGCAATACGTGTTTTCCTCTTTTATCTCGAGGTAGTCCAGAGCTTTGAAAATATGCATAAAAATGTCAAGATCCTGTTTCTCGTAGGGAATGTTACGTGCATGTGTGTAGCTACATGGAGCATAAGTAATTCAGACCTGGTGCTGTTTGAATGAAACACTCTTATTTTTTGCACATTCTTCCTCCTTAATGCTAATGTTAACTGAAACATTTCTCCTCAAATATCTTTCCTCTTCATTTTTTAAAAAGAGAGACACTTTCCACTGTAAAAAGATGTTTGATTTGCTAAACTCTCCCTTGCATTAAAAAAAAAAATAGTTACTGGAGTATAGTTGCTTTACAATGCCGTGTTAATCTCTATGGTACAGCAATAGAATCAGCTATATGTATACACGTATCACCTCCTTTTTCAACTTCCTTCACATTTAGGTCACCACAGAGCACTGAATAGAGCTCCCTGTGCTACACAGTAGGTTTTCACTAGGTTATCTATTTTATACTTAGCATCAATAAGTGAATACATGTCAATCCAAATCTCCCAATTCATCCTATTCTCACCTTCCCCCTTGACGTCTATATGTTTATTCTCTACACTTGCCTCCCTTGCCTTTTTAACACAATCTTTACTGTTTCTAATATCTAAACCATAAAAAAGAAAAAAAAATAAGTTTGGTGACCATTCCAGGGAAAAATCCATAAAATGACTGAGCAGCCTAAGGATGATTCCAGCAACAAAATGTCCTTAAATCACCAATAGAGCTGAATGGTAGTAAAGAATCATTTATTTACTAATCATAACTTTTCACTGTCAAAGATCTGGATAACAAATGAAAGTGGTTATTCAGCAAGTTTACAAACCCTCATCACACTCAGCCTATTTTGGTACTGGAGAAATGCTAAAGTGTTCGTGATGAAGATTTCCAGGCTGTGATACTGCACTTAGGTACACAGAGTTACAGCGGTGAGTGAGAAAGATGTCCTGACCTGACATTGAGAAGCTCACAGGTAGAGAAGAGGATAAGTCACTTGCAGGATCTAGTAAGAGAAGCTGTCGGAGGTAGAGCTTCCCAGGGATTCAAGTTAGCAAGGATTCTCAGGCAATCAGAGAAGTTAATGGACCCAATGTCAGGTATCACTGCAAAGAAGGTGGAACAATACTCTGGGCTACTCAGGTTAAGGGTATTTTTTGAAGGGTTTATTGAAATAGTGAAGAGGTTACGATGCATGATGACTGTCTCATTTTTGTTCTGGATATTCTATTTCTGACAGGACATCAAGAGCCTATGTAAGACAGATGTGGACCATGGACCATATTACAGAGGGGTCTTTTCTCCCTTCTTTGACTACCCAGTTATTAGGGTAGATCTACCTTCTCTGTTTCTCCTTTCTGTGAACGTAAAGGTTACAATTTGTCTTCACATGGTTTATTCATAAGATGTCATTTAGGCTCTCTGGAAGGACAGAAAAATACAAACAGAGCTGCCAGAAGCATTGATTTTACTTTATTATAATTGATTAGACAATGGAATTCTCTCCAGAGTCAATTCTAAGTCACTTGTGTTATGCACCAGGTTCTATTAGTATGGATCTAGATCATCATGAACTTAATTTCCCTATTTCCTTTCTTCTTTTATAACTGCAAAGTCCTCATAGACTTTAAAGGGACGAGTTACCAAGAAACAGGATTCATTTACCTTCCCGTCTCCAACATATACCCATTCAAAAACAACTTATTGGATTACTTAGAGAAATGGCCTTAAAATAATTTCCTGCAAAAACTTTTATCCCTACATTCCAAGATATAAGCAGTTGAAGAACACAGTTTTGGTTATCCAGTGGTGCAGTAACTTGTGGCTATCTGTTAACCGGAATGCTTTACTTGATGCAGTGTAGCAAGATAATAACAAAAACAATATATTAACAGCAAGATAGCAACATGCCCTGACATTGAGGATTTCGATCAAGAAGAGAAGAAAAAGGACTATATACAAGGAATAATAGATGGTCTTTGCCTCTGTGTGAGTGTGTGTGTGAATGTTCATGTGGGTATTTCAACCTAAATTCCTTTTTTTCATCATGCACAGCTTTGAAGTGTAAGGGTACTTTTTTTCAAACACCAGGTATGCTTTCTAAAATTAGGTCAGAGGAGAAGCAGGTCAGAGGAAAGCTAGTGTATCAGATGGGACTTGGGTATTTACTGTCTAGGGTACTATCAACAAAATGAAAGAAAGTGAGAGTGAAGTCACTCAGTCTACTGAGCATCAACAAAATGAGGCTTACTCTATCCCAGAATTCTAGGTAAAGTTTCAAAGAAAGGTTATACACATCAAGATTCAGACCAGATATTGATTTATTCTGATGTCTTAAGTTAGGTCTACTGCTTCCTTCGAGAAGTTAGAGTCTGCTGAGACAATCTATGAATATTTATTATTAGTTCAGTAGACATGCTATTATATGGTTGAAAAGTATTCTAATACTGTATGGTTGATTTCTTTTTCCCCATAGAATTATTTCCATACATTTTAAGATGTAATTTAATAGCCTTTTTTTTTTCTTTTTCAGAGGAATACCTCAATTTCTAATAGTGATGCTAACTATATTTGTTTTTTCCATCCCATAGAAAATGCATTCACAAATTGGCTTAATACCCAATAGTTAAATTACCATTCTACTGTCGGAGAACCCTTCTGTGACAGAGAAGAATAAAATGTGTCATTAATATGTATGTTAATTATAATCTATCAACTTACCTCTCCATTATTTTAGTGAAGAAATACATTCTATTGGAAGTAGAGTAACTCTATAATTAAGATTCAGTTTTAGATGATTACATGCAAAACCATAAGGCATGCAGCTTTTAAACACTGAAGCATATCTCTTTGTGACTTTCTTCATTATACAGAAATAACTGCTATTCAGTAGAGATTAATGTGACTTTAATTGATTTAACACTTGCAGATTAGTTTTGGAGACAATGCAAAATTGTTTAGGCTACAGAACACTTAAAAGGATTTTAGCATTTGTAGGTTCTAGAATGATTTACTATGAAGTGCAGGTTAAGCATCACTTACTAAATGTATGAGAAATCATCAACAACCTATAAATTATGAATCCACATGAAGCAGTTTACTTTCATTTCACAGACCAAGGGCATGTAATTTCAATAACAGAAAACATAATTTATGCCCCCATATTATATCCACTTTCATATGATGATCAGGAATGCATAAAAGATTGAACTGCTATAACATTAGTACTATCTGATTCATAAATTACTACGGTAGGTAAATTCAAGGCAGTCATTTATGGGTTTCGGTTTCACAAGAACTACGGTACTGACAGCATAAAGGGACACCCTGGACTTCCCTTTAGTACTTTTAATTTGGATGCCATCTCTACTGGAGGAAAAGTATCCAGTCATATTTTCTTATTATTCTCAAGACATCTTTTTATTACTCCTATTCCTTAGACTATATGAGTTTTAATAAAGTGAAGTGATAATAGGCACCCAGTGTAATACAATACACCTCAGTTAGGACTGGTTCTTTGTGGCATTTTACCAACAGCAGTACCAGGTCATTTCATATCTTTAGCTTTCTAATAAAACTACTTTTTAGCTGAATAGTAGGTCAGAGGGAATCCAATAAAAAAGTAGGAGAAAGAAAAGATAAAAATATGAAAAGATGGGTGAATATATGAAAAACCTCTGAATTGCCCACTTTAAGTAGGTGAATGGGATGCTTTGTGAACTGCATCTCAATAAAGCTCTTAAATAAGACATAAAAGGGTCAGGAGAGTGTGCAGCAGGCAGGAGGAACTTGGGGAGCTATCATAATTTAAGTAAATGGTTCTCGTGAACATCTCAGGCTCAGTTTATGTTGCGTTCAACCAAGTTTGGTTTGTTTTATTTTTATGTTTTACAATAAGTGTAACCATCAGTATTTCATTTATCACTGCTCTAATTTTCACTTCTCTAGTGTTTGTTTAGTGTTCTGAACTAGATGATAGAATAGAATGTGCAAATATTAATTGTGACAAATATATTTTCTATTATCTATGTGAAAAAATGTTAAAAATAAGAAAACCAGACAGACTTTTCTCCATCCTTTTCAATCAGAGAGCTCCTTCATTTATGATTCTGAATTTTTCCTAAACATTTCTGATGTATTTTCAAAGCTCTATGGCTTTATTAATTTATCCATTATTTTTAGGTAAGCAGTAATGAAATAAAGATATATAATGCCATAAAGATAAACATAAGAGGGGAGGAGTCCTAAGATGGCAGAGGAATAGGACAGGGAGGCCAGTTTCTCCCCCACAAATTCATCAAAAGGTCATTTGAATTCTCAGCAAATACCATAAAACAACTTCTGAATGCTGGCGGAGGACACCAGACACCCAGAAAGGCAGCCCATTGTCTTCTAAAGGAGGTAGGAAAAATATGAAATATAAAGAGAGAGACAAAAGGGTTAGGGATGGAGACCCATCCTGGGGAGGGAGTCGTGAAGGAGGAGAAGTTTTCAAACACCAAGAAACCCTCTCACCAGTGGGTCTGTGGGGAGTTTTCGAATCTCAGAAGGCAACATAATCAGGAGGAAAAAAATAAATAAGTAAAACCAATAGATTACGCACCTAACTGCAACTCCCACTGGAAAAGTAGCCTAGATGCTCACGTCTGCCACCAGCAAGTGGGGGCTGAACAGGGAGGCGCGGGCTGCATTGCTTAGGACAGGGCAATGAATGCCCTGAGGACAATCTGAGGGAACTAACGTGAGACAGCAGCCCAAACCGGGCATAGCCGGAGAGGGGAATAAAAAAGAGGAGAGAGAGAGAGAACTTCCCCACGAAAAGCTCTAACCTGAGGCACTGCCGGGCCACTCACAGAACAAAGAACTGAGCAGATACCAGAGGAGAGCCAGCGGCTGCGGAGTGGCCCCTCCCCCGCCAGAGGCAGGGAGGCAGGTGGGTGACAGCCAGAGCCAGAAAGGGGCAATCTCAGCCCCAGAGACAGCATCCTCTACCAAACTGTGAGCCGGCTCCCAGTTGTTAACCAAGTCTTCCTGGGATCCTGGACGGCTGACAACTGCCAGGAGGGTGGCAGCCAGAGGTCACCTCCCCAGAGGAGACACACAGAACACCTGAGATGGCGCTCCCATTTGAGCAACCAGGAAACGGAGTGACTGGGATGGGGGAGGTGATAAGATGCACTTACCCCCCCCCCCCCCCCGCCCCGGGGAGAGCGTGCTTGTCAAGCACCTGGTCACCTGAGCTGCTCGGACCTGGGAAGGGAACACAACGCAGGCCCAATCGAGCCTGTGCCTTTGTGAAGTACCCGAGAACCTGAACCTGAGCGGCTTAGTCCTGGGAAGTGCACGCAACCCAGGGCCCACCTTGGGCAGTTCTCCTGCAGAGCGACCTGGAACCTGAGCAGTGTAGACTGGGAAAGAACACACGCCGTGAGCAGGGGCAAACCCGGTGTGGCCCAGACACTGCGAGCACTCCCCACACATGCCAGTGATATTTTTCTGCAGTGTTTCTCCCTCCCCACAGCAGAACTGAACAAGTGAGCCTAAATAAGTGACCACCTTTGCCCCCTGGTGTCAGGGCAGAAGTTAGATACTGAAGAGTCTTGCAAACAGAGGAAGCCAAATAAACAAAGAAGAGGGAACTGCTTTGGAAGTGACGGGTGCAAAGGATTAAAACCCTGTAGTTAGCATTGGCTACATTGGAAGGGACCTAGAGACCTTGAGAAGAAGTATAAGCTGGAACAAGGAACTATCTGAAACTGAACTGACCGCACACTGCCCTCAACAACTCCAGAGAAATTCCTAGATATATTTCACTATTATCATTTTTTAATTTTTCTTTATTTTTAAGTTATTTACTACTCCTTTAATTTTCATTTTTAAAAGTTACTATTATCTTACAAAGACAAAGACCCTATTTTTAAAGCAAATTTAATATTTTTTTTGTAATTTTGGTGATTTTTGTCTTGCTTTTTAATAAAGTATTTTTGAGAGTCTAACCTCTACTCTAGATTTTTAATCTTTGCTTTCTGGTATTTGTTATCAACTCTGTACCTTTAAGAATCCAATCTTCAGTACCCATTTTTACTTAGGAGTGTGATACTGGCTTGATTGCTCTCTCCCCTTTTGACTCTCCTTTTTCTCCCCCAGGTCACCTCTATCTCCTCCCTCCCCCTTCTCGCCTCTACCCAACTCTGTGAATCTCTTTGGGTGTTCTGGGCCGTGGAGAACACTTAAGGTACTGATCACAGTCTAGAATGGTGTCTGTTGTTTTGACTCCCCCTCCTCTTCTCCTGGGCACCTCTATCTCCCTCCTCCCTCTTCTCTGCTCCATGTAACTCTGCGAGCCTCTCTGGATGTCCTCCACTGTAGAGAATCTTTTCACCATTAACCTAGATGTTTTATCATTGGTGCTGCATGGATGGATAACTCTTTAGGCTACTGTAAGAAGAAGACAGAAAATCAGAGGCAGGAGGCTTATATCCAAAACTGGAGAACACCAGAAAACTCCTGACTCCAGGGAACATTAATTGACAAGAGCTCATCCAAAAGCCTCCATACCTATGCTGAAACCAAGCTCCACCCCAGAGCAAGACATCCTAAGCTAATTCTCCAGGAATGCAGGGACATAACCCTGAGCACAAAAATAAAGGTGGCCAAAAGTCTCACCAAGCACATAGACAACTCAAAACTCACTACTGGACACTTCATTGCACTCCAGAGAGAAGAGATCCAGCTCCATCCACCAGAACATGGATGTAAGCTTCCCTAATCAGGAAACCTTGATAAACCACTAGTCCAACCCCACCTACAGGGAGCAACCTCCACAATAAAGAGGAACTACAAAATTCCAGCATACAGAAAGACCACCCCAAACACAGCAACCTAAACAAGAGGCAAAGGCAGAGAAATATTCAGCAGGTAAAGGAACATGATAAAAGCCCACCAAACCAAACAGAAGAGGAGGAGATAGGAAGTCTACCTGAAAAAGAATTCAGATAATGATAGTAAAATGATACAAAATCTTGAAAACAAAATGGAATTACAGATAAATAGTCTGGAGACAATGATTGAGAAGATTCAAGGAAAGTTTAACAAAGACCTAGAAGAAACAAAAAAGAGTCAATCAACAATGAATAATGCAATAACTGAGATCAAAAGCATTCTGGAGGGAACCAACAGTAGAATAACTGATGGAGAAGATAGAATAGTGAGGTGGAAGATAGAATGGTGGAAATAAATGAAGCAGAGAGGAAAAAAAGAAAAAAAAGAATTCAAAGAAAGGAAGACAACTTCAGAGACCTCTGGGACGATGTTAAACTTCCCAACATTCGAATCATAGGTGTGCCAGAAGAAGAAGACAAAAAGAAAGACCATGAGAAGATACTTGAGGAGAGAATAGTTGAAAACTTCCCTAAAATGGGGAAGGAAATAGCCATCCAAACCAAGAAACACAGAGTCCCAAATAGGATAAACCCAAGGTGAAACACCTCAAGACACATCTTAATCAAATTAATGAAGATCAAACATAAAGAACAAATATTAAAAGCAGCAAGGGAAAAGAAACAAATAAGTCACAAGGGGATCCCCAAAAGGATAACAGCTGATTTTTCAATAGAAACTCTTCAAGCCAGAAGGGAATGGCAGGACATGCTTAAAGTGATGAAAGAGAAAAAACTACAACCCAGATTACTGTACCCAGCTAGGATCTCATTCAAATATGAAGGAGAAATTAAAAGCTTTACAGACAAGCAAAAGCTCAGAGAATTCATCTGGTTTCATGAAACCAGCTCTTCAACAAATGCTAAAGGATCTTCTTTAGACAGGAAACACAGAAAAGGTTTATAAATTCAAATCTAAAATAACAAAGTAAATAACAATGTGAACAAACTTATCAATAATTATCTTAAATGTAAATGGATTGAATGCCCCAACCAAAAGATAAAGACTGGCTGACTGGATGCAAAAACAAGACCCCTATACATGCTGTCTACAAGAGACCCTCAGACCTAAGGACGCATACAGACTGAAAGTGAAGGGCTAGAAAAAGATATTTCACACAAATGGAGACCAAAAGAAAACAGGAGTAGCCATACTCATATCAGGTAAAATAGACTTTGAAATAAAGACCATGAAAAGAGACAAAGAAGGACACTACATAATGATCAAAGGATGAATCCAAGAAGATATAAAAATTATAAATATATATGCACCCAACATAGGAGCACCACAATACATAAGGCAAATGCTAACAAGTATGAAAGGGAAAATTAAGAGTAACACAATAATTGTGGGAGACTTTAATACCCCACTCACACCTATGGATAGATAATTAGCAAGGAAACACAAACTTTAAATGATACAATGGACCAATTAGACCAGATTGATACCTATAGGACATTTCACCCTAAAACAATGAATTTCTCCTCTTTTAAAGTACACACGGAACCTTCTCCAGGATAGATCACACCCTGGGCCAAAAATCTAACCTTGGTGAATTCAAAAAATTAGAAATATTCTCAAGCATCTTTTTTGATCACAATGTAATAAGATTAGATGTCAACTACAGGGAAAACAAAAAACATTAAAATACAAACATATGGAGGCTACATAACATACTTCTAAATAACCAGAAAATCACAAAAGAAATTAAAAAAAAAGAAATCAAAATATGCATAGAAACAAGTGAAAATGAAAACACAACAACCCAAAACCTTTGGGATACAGTAAAAGCAGTGCTAAAAGGAAGGTTCACAGCAATAAAAGCCTACCTCAAGAAACAGGAAGAAATCAAATAAATAACCTAACTATACACTAAAGCAATTAGACAAAGAAAAAAGGAAGCACCCCAGGATTACTAGAAGGAAAGAAATCATAAAAATTAGGGCAGAAATAAGTGCAAAAGAAACAAAGGAGACCACAGCGAAAATCAACAAAACTAAAAGCTGGTTCTTTGAGAAGATAAATAAAATAGACACACCATTAACCAGACTCATTAAGAAAAAAAGGTAGAACAATCAAGTTAGAAAAATTGGAAATGAAAATGGAAAATTATAACAGACAACACAGAAACACAAGGATCATCAATTCAGTTCAGTCCAGTCACTCACTCATGCCAGACTCTTTGCGAGTCCATGAATTGCAGCATGCCAGGCCTTCCTGTCCATCACCAACACCCGGAGTTTACTTAAACTCACCTCCATCAAGTCAGTGATGCTATCCAGCCATCTCATCCTCTCTCATCCTCTTCTCCTCCTGCCCTCAATCCCTCCCAGCATCAGGGTCTTTTCCAAAGAGTCAACTATTCACATTAGGTAGCTAAAGTATTAAAGTTTCAGCTTCAGCATCAGTCCTTCCAATGAACACCTAGGACTGATCTCCTTTAGGATGGACTGGTTGGATCTCCTTGCAGTTCAAGGGACTCCCTAGAGTCTTCTCCAACACCACAGTTCAAAAGCCTCAATTCTTTGGTGCTCAGCTTTCTTCACAGTCCATCTCTTACTCTATACGTGACCACTGGAAAAACCATAGCCTTGACTAGACGGACCTTTGTTGGCAAAATAATGTCTCTGCTTTGAAATATGCTATCCAGGTTGGTCATAACTTTCCTTCCAAGGAGTAAGTGTCTTTTAATTTC